>NC_053167.1:97447115-97747115 GCF_016835505.1 Polypterus senegalus | reverse complement strand
GTTCTCCTGGTCCTTCCAGTGTGGAGACGTCCCGGCCATCCGCCACAGGTGTTAATACAGTAATAAATTTAGTTTTAATAAGAGTTTGATATTTGTTTATTTGTAATGTTAATATTTCTTGGAAGCATAGTTTAATAGCAAAGGAGCTAGACCAAAGTGCCGGCGCAAATCTTTCTGTTTAACATGACACTATGACACTCAAAAGCATTAAGTCTGGATGTAATAAGGCAAAACAAATAAATAAATATTGCTTGAACTGGCTTTTTTTCTGGTCTAAACACAGTGTACTTAACTTTACTTACTTAACTTCTTTACTTTCTATTGTCAACTACAGGTAAGTGTATTTATTAAAAGGAGTACTGTATCCGTGCATTTTTAAATAGATCAACAGGTCAGAAAATCGATAAATAGCTTGGCTTTCACACAAGAGGTAGCCTCGGGTCCTTAATTTGATGGCAAGCTGATGTGCTTTATGTGCATTTGTACTTTGTGCCCATCTTTCTGCATTTTTCCCTATGGATTTTTGCTTCCCCTCACCATGCAAACAATGCCCTTCAAGTCAATTGAGTCACTGAAAAGAGAGTTACACCTTCTACAGCACTGGTCACACACCTTTAATGTGCATGTAGGTAATAAAATATTATCTTTTATCAACATTAACTTACAGATATAGCAGAAGAAGATTTTTCACTTTATATTAGGTTTTGTGATTGAAAATCTGAATATTTCCATATATACTGTACATGTCAAATTCTTGGGTCCACCCCCATTCTCTGCAGTTATATTATCTGTTTTATGAAATAATAATATTAATTAATTAACTTCCCAAAACAATTTGTCTAAAGAAAAAGATAAGCAAAGTGATAAAGGAGTAAGTAATTTGTTTCCTTTGCATCTACAGTAATTCTGAAAGAAAAGCCATATGTCCTTCCGACATAACAGTGCTAGTAAATCATTCCTAGCTGCCAAAAATAACATCCAAATAATTACTGGCAAGCCGCACTTGCCATTTCCAAAATCATCAGCGTAATCCTTTATTGTAATCTGTTTACATTATGCCTAAATGAATAGGAAGTTTAAACAATTTTACAATTTTGTTTAGATAATTTGTATATATACAGTATACTATATATATATATACATACAGACATATATATATATATTTCTGTATATAACAGTAATGCTGTTAGTCAAAGCTGTGCTTTAGCTAAAAAAAATTTAGCCTACTTCAGAGTCTGTTATAAGATGGATGTGTGAATATAAAGGCTGATGTCTGATCTCAGCTGTGGCAGAAGCAACAGCAGGCAGATAAGGTTTACCTAAAGTAATTACTGCTTGTCTGAAAAAATCAATGTATTCTTAAAATACTACAAGAAAAATGTAATATTTACTTGTTTTACTGTAGTTCAGTTAATGTTTCCAAATATACCTTAACTCCTGAAAGAAACTTTTTCTTTAATTAAAAGCATTTGAAAACAAAGGCAATAACTAGTCCATATACTGTATAGGGTGGTCCAGATCTAATTATGTAACTTTTAATGCAATACAGGAAAACAATACAAGACAAAAGAATTGTTCGAAATATCTTGTAATAAACGAAAATGGACTTACATTGAAATAATTCACTGATTTTCCATGTAATGTCCCACTTGTCCTCCATTCAGTTGGATACAGGCTCGGAGTAATAAACTTAATAAGTTATAGCATAATGAAAGTTGCATAATTAGATCTGGACCACCCTGCACTTTATTCATACTCACTTTTCACATTTGCAAATATACCATAGAAATGTATATTTATTGTTTCTGGAATGAATTATCAATAATATGAAGAATATAAAGAGCAAGTGTCCCACTGATACAAAATTTATCAGCTGAAAATGTCTTCTGATGAATCATAACTGACACCCTAGCCTTCTTATGAAAACTTGTCTCAGCCACCTGTCTCTATCTCTCATTCTCTCTCTCTCACTGTCCTTATGTTTGCATACAAAGTATAAGGAAGGGTTAATTTGAACTTGAATTAAAAGTTTAAATACAGCTTTAACAATGGAATGGTGCTATAATAATGTTAATTTATCACATATCATTTACTTGGACTGTAGATACAAACTCACATAAGCACTAAGGGAGCGTGCAAGTGCCACACAGAAACAAGAGTAGTGAGTCAGCATTAAGTTGATTTAACCTAAAATAAGCAGGTTTTATGTACATGACTATCCTATATTTGCATAAAGCAAGATATTTTACATAAAGAACTGCCTCTGCAGTTTCTTCATGACCCAATAAATCCCCATACCATTGTTCATTTTGAAAGAAAGTTAGACTGTTAGTAAATTGTTTTATTTTTAATTATGTGTATTTTGTGTGGTTGTGGAAGCCTTAATGATACTTTTTATGATAGAATTAGATTGAATTATGTTTATCTTATATAATAGTGTGTAAACCATTGCACAGTTTTAATAAATCTTATATGTGTTTTATTGTTTTCTATTGATAAAATGTGTCATTTTTAATGGATCAGTCTAAGTTGTTGAACATGAACATATTCAGTTAATTAATAATAATCATGTGCTTTAGGTTTGAGTAAGTGAAACATTTTGCAGCTACACAGCACCGCAAAACTGGACTAACCTAAGCTTATGTGTAAAATTGCAATAAAAAGTGTCTGACAGTTTAATTATACTAGTTACACTGTTGAAATAAGTATTCCAATATTTTACTTTTTTCAGTGTACTGTATACCATGCTTTGCTGTATGCGTCATTATTACAAATATATTATTAACTAAACTATATGTGCTCTAATATGTTGAGATCTTATGAAAATGTGAGCTGTCTGATGAATGACTTGCAGGAATAGGTATATAACATAACAGAAGGACAGTGAGAGACAGCATCCTGGGGTCCTGTGTTTCCCTTGTCTTAGTGGAAGCATTGGTGGAGCTCCCATGGGGACACATGCGGGGCAGCAGGAAGCTGTAGTTCCATTGAGCAGTCCTGCTTGGGTATTTGGGTGCTGCTGGATGGAGCTGCCAAGTGAAGCTCCTCTGTCATGTGGGAGTTCCATCTGACCTTAAAATATTTCCCAAATGCTTTAGTGTTGTACTAGAAGTACTCCCAGGTGCAGCCTGAAACTGGGCGCTTCAAAGTCAGGAGTGAAGGAGAACTTCCTGCTTGGCTGGAGAAAAGGAGAAAGAAGATAAGGCAGAATGAGTTAAGGATAGCTGGTTTAGCAGTTAGAAGGATGGTTATGGGTGCTTTCCCCTGTGGAAAAGGATTTTTTTTTCTAATAAAAAAGTCTTTCTTGAACTGAAACTGTTGAGTAATTGTGTATGGGATCTGGTTTTCGTAACACACACACACACACACACACACCAGAGGTTCTTTCTGTCACGTCTGGAATTTTATTGAACAAGGAACAAATGTGAAGAAGTCAGTAAGTAATAAAATGATTTAGAGTGAAACTGAACAACCTTATAAAAGACCTTTTGATCCAATAAGCCAGAAGCAGACTAATATATAATGCTACTAAGTGAAGTAGACATCTAACAAATAAAAGTGATATTTTGCCTAATTTAGACACTAGACAACTGTTCCAACTTAAGCATAACATACTGTATAATAAATGCCACTAAATGCTAGTATTATTAATGTTAGCTCAGTATGAATCTAGTCATCTATTTTTATAAATCACCAATCCATCCATTTGCCAGACTTTTAATTTTTTCATCATTTTCAGACTTTCATTTTTCTTTAATTATATCCATTTCATTAAACTATTCCTTCTTATCCCTTTTCACTCATTTTTTCAAGATTTAATTTTCAAGATATCCTCTTCAGGACCACTTACCAATATCCTTATCTCCACAAAGTAAGAACATTTTTTCCACAGTCCTCTTATATATCTTGTGTGCCCTTTTATTAATAATACAGTTTTATTTATATAGCGCCTTTCCCATGCTCAAGGCACTTACAGAATATAAGAAAGAACAGCAGAGTATACAGTATATAGCATTGTACAAACCAAATAAATAAATAAAGGAGATTATGACAGTAAATTCAGAGAAAGCCTAACAGACATCATAATTGATGGTCTAGCACACACACACATACAGGTTACATGAGCATCTTGACAGAGAGGTAAACTGAGAGAAGGGGAATAAAGTCAAGTAGAGCTAAAAGCCTTTCTGAACAGATCAGTTTTGAGTTGTTTTTTTAAAAGAATTCATGGAGTCAGGTGACCTGATTAATTTCGGTTGGTCATTCCAGAGTCTGGGCACTCGCTATACAGCTGAAGGCCCTGTCACCCATGGAGTGTAGATTAGTGTGGGGCACAACAAGATAACCAGAATCAGAGGACCTTAGTGGGCGGGCAGGCACATAGTGATGGAAAAGGTCACTGATGTAGTTTGGTGTGAGGTTATTTAAGGCTTTGTAGGTTATTAGTAGGATTTTAAGACACGGGGAGCCAGTGAAGACGGAGTAGGATGGGTGTGAAGTGCTCACTGCTGCTGGTTCAAGTAAGGACTCTTGCAGCTGAGTTTTGAATAAGCTGGAGATGTGATATAAGATTAGAAGGGGCACCTGCCAGCAGACAGTTACAATAATCAATTTATTGTAGTATGGACACTGATATTTATAACTGTCTTAGAAAAAGACAGTTATAAAAAAGGAAGGCTGAACAATTATAAAAATGCAAATGGCAAATCTAAATTCTATATTCATCTTTTTTGATGATTTAGAAAAATTCATGCTAGCAGAATGTGTGAGGAGAATGTTCAGTATGCACACAAAGACCGAGCACAGGTTCTATGAGGCAGTAGCATTATCTATGGTGTCACCATGCTATCTGGTACAAGATTTATTTGCTATAAAATTTAATTTGCTTAATTGCAACAAATTCAAATCTCTGTTTAATTCTTCTGTGGCTCATACATTAATGAAACAGAAGATTAGTCATTGAAGTTTGCTAAGATTATCCTTGACATTTCTTGTCTCTCCATCAAGAACCTTATCGTTATAGATCACCTTTTACAGTTGCTAATATCACAAAGTGCTTTACAAGATAAATTGCACAAAAATGTTGGGTAGAATTTGCCAAATGTATTATAGTGAAGTTTTTGCGGCCTACTAGGAACATTTATTAGGTTCATCTACTCCTGCTCTTGAAGACTAATACACACACACATATATTTACACATGCACAGAGATCCTATCCAGACAAAGTCTTGGGTGGTGCCAGTTTTCAGTCACTCTGCAATATTCTGCATAGGATTCTCTACATAATGACTCACTATCACCAGCACTAATAAACATCATGGCACCCATAACAGCACAACACTTTTAGTTGTATGCTACTTACCAACCAGTGTCTTACTTTTACCACAGTTATTCTAATTACTGTGGAGCGATCGCAATAGCTTTGATAAACCCTGTGGGCAAGACAATGGTCATTTTGCCCAAACTTGGCGACCTCTTATTATTTGAATCACTCTACATAAAAGACAAAACATAGAAAATATATAAGCAACATGGTATTTATTAATGTATAACAATACCAAATAGAAGAAAATATAATAGAAAATAAAAAGATGCTGAAAATCAGAAATGTGAAGGAGTGGATGTTGACCTAGGTGGCTTTTGGTTTAGTGACCCGTGTTATGTTTTCTGGTATCCAGATCAGATGGTCTTATGTCTCTTGTTCTCTGGCATTGCTTCCTATGTTACCTTTCTGTCATTTTGTTGGTCCCTTGATCAAGCAATATTCATATTACAATGCACACAAGGGGTTTTGTGACATGTGGCATTGCACACATTTCTTTGGCTATCTTGTCCTGAAGATGAATTACTCGGATCAAAGTGTTTGATCTTTTAAATACCTCTGCACTCTTTCCTTTCTAAAGCTGTAAACTAATTCTGTAATTCCTCTTCATACGATATCCAACCTTTCCCAGATTATAAATTAATTAAAACAGACTATGTGCCATCAGTACTTAATTCCCATTTCCTAGTCATAAAATAATTGAAAAAGACAATGATTGGAATAACTGCAAAATTATTGATACAATACAGGAAGAATGTACAAGAACTACTTGCAAAGTCTGTAATTAAAGTCCCAATAATTCAGTTCATCACAGTTTATTTGAGCAAAATAACTAACACTTAATATAAATAGTCTGCAGTAGGCTGCAGGAAGAGATGTTAAGTGTAATACATATTTGCAAGAGCTAGAATCAGTAATACAAATATTGTAAATTCTGAGCTAAACAGAAGTGCAAAAAAAGCATGCTGCATGTGCCCATCACTGTCAGTTACACCAGTAGCGTGAATGATCTTGACAATGAGAGTCTTATTTGACATTTTCTGTCATTCTAATTGAATTTTGCCAAGTGCAACTCAGATTTTGAATACAATAGACTGTGTTTAACCATTCTATTGTATTGTTTCATTACATTTCATTTTTTCACTTAAGAAACATAGCTAAAGTTAGACCTCTTATATCATTGAAAGATGCGGAGAAATTAATTCACGCTTTTGTTTTCAGTAACGCACTCCTCTCAGGACTACCCAAAAAAGACATAAATCATTTGCAACGAGTGCAGAATGCAGCTGCTAGAATCCTAACTGGGAAAAGAAAATCCGAACACATTTCTCCAGTTTTGATGTCACTACACTGGTTGCCTGTGTCATTCAGGATTGACTTTAAAATTCTGCTTATGGTTTATGAAGCCTTAAATAATCTCGCTCCATCTTATATATTGGAATGCCTGACACATTATATTCCAAATCGTAACCTTAGATCTTCAAATGAGTGTCTCCTTATAATTCCAAAAGCTAAACTTAAAAGAAGTGGTGAGGCGGCCTTCTGCTGTTATGCACCCAAAATCTGGAATAGCCTGCCAATAGGAATTCGCCAGGCTGATACAGTAGAGCACTTTAAAACACTGCTGAAAACACATTACTTTAACATGGCCTTTTTATAACTTCACTTTAACTTAATACTGATACTCTGTATGTTCAATTCTTCATAATAACTATTCACAGTGGCTCCAAAATCCATACTGACCCCTACTCTCTCTTCTGTTTCTTTTTCCGGTTTCCTTGTGGTGGTGGCCTGCGCCACCACCACCTACTCAAAGCATCATGATGCACCAACATTGATGGACTGAAAGCCAGAAGTCTACGTGACCATCATCATCAGGTCCTTCCATGAAAACCCTAAATACAAAGAGGACTGTTTGACTTATGTTAGGTAGATTGCCCAGAGGGCACTGGGCAGTCTCTTGGTCTGGAACCCCTACAGATTTTATTTTTTTCTCCAGCCTTTGGAGTTTTTTGTTTTTTCTGTCCACCCTGGCCATCGGACCTTACTCTTATTCTATGTTAATTAATGTTGACTTATGTTTATCTTTTATTGTGTCTTCTATTTTTCTATTCATTTTGTAAAGCACTTTGAGCTACATTTTTTTGTATGAATATGTGCTATATAAATAAATGTTGATTGATTGATTGATTGATACAGGTGTTACCTTAAAATGGAAGCTCTTTTTCAAATGCAGGGTATTCTCTTGAATTAGGGACACTGATGAATATCTCAGAAGAATTCTCATTTTGACCTGAACCATTCAGCCAAAACAACTCTAATTCATTTGTAAGAATGGCCAATAAGTGTCAGCAACAATTTCTTTAAATAAAATAAAGGGAGCTTTTAAAAATCTGAATATATTTGTGTTACATTCACTGTAATATAAAAAGCATGGTACTGGATTCAAAATTCTAAAGATATTCTTTCTATATGGTAGTCTTTTAACATCAATTAGTGCCATAGTGAATTGCCTTGCCACAAATGCAGTCTTTGACAAGAAATCCGAAATTCGTTAGCAGAAAATACCTTTACATATTACATGACACCAGCTACCTCTTACAGTATTAAATTAAAACTGATCAGGAAAAAAGTACTAATTAGATTAATTTGCTATTATAGTAATCTGAACATCTCCTGACCAAGCAATAAAGAGGAGCTACACCTTTTACCACTTAAGCTAAAAAATATAATGAATTAATATAATGCCAAGTGGCTAAAATCCAGCCCATTGTTACCGACAGTACGTTGAAATGTATTATTGAAACTTGGCTCTAACACCTTTTAAATTCTCAGAGGAATAAATACTTAACAAGAACAATGCTCTGAGCAGACATTATGAGAGATTAGATGTTTAAGATGAACAATTAAAAACATCAAAGAAAGTGCTAGGATGAAACTATGGTAGGGTAAGAAAACAGATCTATTTTCAAACGACAAAATCTGTCCAGGAAAATTCCAGAAACTGACAGCGCTCATAGCAGAAGTCTTTTTATGAATGCCAAAGCTTTTCTTTGAAGTGCAGAATTCCTGGCACTGTTATATTGGAACTCAGAGGGAATACATATATATAAAATATTTAATTCTATATATTTTAATACAGTTAAATTGCATTTTTACTTGTTTAACAAACAGACACAACATCTTTTTGGTGTATTTTTACAGTAAAGCTAAAACACAAAACAATAAACAATAGTATACAAAAAACAACACTGAAGACAGAAATACCATGTTATACAGTACAAACATAAAAATATACATATATATATATACAGGTGCATCTCAATAAATTAGAATATCATCACAAATTATTTCAGTAATTTAAATCAAACAGTGAAACTCATATTATATAGATTCATTACACACAGAGTGATATATTTCAAGCGTTTATTTCTTTTCATTTTGCTGATTATGACTTACAGGTAATGAAAACTTAAAATTCAGTACCTCAGAAAATTAGGATATTACATAAGACCAAAAAAAAAAATAGGTTTTTAATACAGAAATGTTGGCCTACTGAAAAGTATATCCATGTACGCACTCAATACTTGATCGGGACTCCTTTTGCATGAATTACTGCATCAGTGTGGCGTGGCATGGAGGCGATCATCCAGTGGCAATGCCAAGGTGTTATGGAAGCCCAAGATACTTTGATAGCAGCCTTCAGCTCTTCTGAATTGTTGTCTCTCATTGTTGTTTCATTCATGTTCTGAAGTGTCTCTCATCTTCCTCTTAACAATACCTTATAGATTCTCTATGGGGTTTAGGTCAGGCGAGTTTGCTGGCCAATCAAGCACAGTGATACCATGGTCATTAAGCCAGGTATTGGTACTTTTGGCAGTGTGGGCAGGTTCCAAGTTCTGCTGGAAAATGAAATTAGCATCTCCATAAAGCTTATATACACACACACACACATATATCAACGTTGTAGATGGTCCTGAACAAGAATGTTTACAAAAAATGTTGTCTATAATGAAATTTTATTGAAAAATTTCCTGAGGTAAAAAAATAAAAACATTTTCCTAAATATCTTCTTCAGATATTGTGTATTACAGATTGTTATAAAGTTTTACACTAAGACAATATTAATTATGCTTACTGTATTGTCATATACGTTTCTATTTTATTTTTAGTATTATTTTACTTTAGGCTTCTTGCAAACATATTTTTAACAAAAAAATTAAGACAACAAACAGAATTAGGTCAAGGTCCCTTGCCATTTAATATAGACTGTTCCTAATAATGTTTATACAATACTGTTCTAGCATATATACATATATTTTAGAAGGCTAGCCTGGCTACAGACAGACACCAAGGACACACAATGTCCAAACACACACATTTTTTCATCCTTTTCTGCACAGTACACAGTGCACAAAATACCCATAAGGCTCACAGTCCATTTTCTTCCTCAAGTCCTCTGCCACCTCTACTCCCCTCATCACAAGCTCCGTCCTCTTCCAACCAACTCCAGCTTTCTGAATGGAGTGAGGTGGCCCCTTTTATAGTGCACCTGGAAGTACTGCAGGTGCTTCCCGATTAACCTCTGGCAGCACTTCCGGGTGTGGCGGAAGCGCTGCTCATGAACCCAGCTCCCAGCCCTTGGCCCCGATGCAATACCGGGGTATTGCCCCTCTCCTGGTCCCCTGTTCCTCCAGGTCTCCCTGTAGGACATGATCCCTGGCCATCCATCACAATATATTTATATATATTTAAATTTATATATTTGCATAAATCCAATTTAATAGGTTTTTAAAAAATACCAAATCTTAAATAAGTAGAAAATTGAGAATATTATTAAATGGGGCTAGATGTCAACAGCAAAGACAAGACCAAAGCCCAGGTCTTCATAAAATCTTTTTCTTTAGCATTACACAACACACTGTGGTGTGGACAAATGTTCATGATTTTCAGAAAATATGACAGACAACTGATATTAGGTTTTTCATTAATAACGACACCTTATTTTCGAAGTTAGGAAGAAATAATGTAATCGAAATGGCAGTGATACTGACTACCACAAGGCACTGACAACAGCAAGAAAACAGGGAAGATTCAATAATAGTAAACCATAAAATAAGTAATTTAAACAGACTGAACAGCAAATCTGAAAAGAATACATTTATAAAATAAATTAATGTAAAAACCAAAACAGGTGGAGCATCTCTAGCTTTGGGCAAAAACATTACTGTAGACCTTTGAGGTCTGTTAATAGATGGTCCCCTCTCCAGGAATGCTCCTACCTTGTGTCTATTGCTGCTGTTCTTTTGATTTTTTTGTAAGCGAGATGCAAAAATGGATGTACAGATATGCTTTATCGATGCTGCTGTAACAATTATGTGCAATTTCAGCAAAATTTTGATGAGTGTTTCTTGATTTTATTTTAGTACATTTTAATCCATTCATCCACTTCTGAATCCGTTTAGCTTCAGCAGAATGTTGCATGTGGAAAATTCCTGCCCTGACAGTACTTAATAGAAAGCGAGCTTACCCTCTGCGCACTAAAACCTGTATTCATCCATATAGTGCTTCTTTCTTTGATATCACAATTGAGATGGAAATTGAACTTTTTTTTTTAAGTATTCACAATAACACTGTGCAGGAAGCAGGATCCAGAAACCCTTGCTTCAGTATACATGTCTGTCTTTGTGAAAGTCGGAGGAAAACCCATTTAAGGCATGCAGAGAACATACGCAGTCCACACTGAGAATGGGTGTTCTTGGATTTAAATGTAGCATTGCTAATCAATGTGCTTCTCACTTTCCATAATGTTTGCTGTGCAAGTAATTTGAAGACATGTAGGAAACACAAAGAAAGTCTTACTTTGATTGGCCACTAAACTACCTGGGTACACTGTCCTACAGAACATTCTATTAGCCATTATCATAAGGACAATATAAGTTTTTAAAAAGTAAAAAAAACGTTGTTAAAAATTTTCTAAAAAAACAACTTGGAAATTTTAGCTGCTTAATTACACAATTCCATATTAATACTATTACTATTAAGTAGTATTACTATTACTATTAACTACTTCTATTAAGTAGTATTAAATCTAATACTCTAATATTTTTTACAGCAACAGAAATGGTGTTTTTACTACTATTCAGTATGTATTGTTAGGGAAGCATAAAACATTATAGAGTAACTCTTTATGAAGTACAGAATATAAAATTTATAATATCAGCACTGGCACATTAAAACCATTCATAAAATGTTCATGAAGAGGTTGGAATACTGCTGTGTATATTTTCATATAAGATTTAGCTACAGTGTATTTTAAGGTTTTATATTGTAATGTATTCTTGAATGTCTCAAATGGCATATTTAAATAAAATGAATTATTATTACTATTTTACAAAAATTTTACTTGAATTTTCTTTGTGTGGATGTATGTTATATGTATATTATATAACTAGAAAAAGATCTTTACTGACAGTTCCATGGTTGTGAATAAAACCTAAACCTTTTCTAATATAAATTCAAGCGCTCCACGCGCCTTTGCAAGCTTTCACTGCTTCACCTGGTGGTTGTACGAGGTAATGCAGTCACATTACTAAAAGTTTCTGAAACGGTGTGTTCCCAAACAACAGAAGTATTCCATACACCATTTGAATAGCAAAATCTGTATGACTGAAGTCTCAGAGTCCTACGGTAAATGTATTTATTATGGGTATGAAGTAAAATTAAAGAAACTGTTAAAAACATAGAGCAAGGTTTCAAATGGAAAACAACATTTATTATAATTCATAGCATAACAGCCGAACAGCAAAAACAACTTTCGATGAAAATACAAAGAGAAAACAAATTGTGGATGATAAAGCTGTAATAAAGCATTACACCCGTAAGAAAAACAAATACCTCAGCTAGTAAAAAATATGTAAAAAAAAAAAAAAAACCAAAAAACTACAGAATGCTAATGTCTGTCGGTAATTGGATTTCTGGAACTAAAACGTTTACAAGTATTAATTGGAATCAAGTCATTCAATTTTGTAATGAATAAAACAAAAAATAAAAAAAAACCAAGAAGTCATACATAAAATAGTGTATATGCCATTACATGAATCTTGCTACATCCCTTGACACCGATCAGGACAGCCACGACTGCTTACGTGACTGTTGGTTTTGTTCTTTTTGCAATAAAATGAGGACTGCTTACAGTTGAGATCACCTTCCAACTGTTGGGATCGGACTTCATTCAGCTTTAAGGACCCTTACATACAGAATTACTACTAACTGTAAACCCTCCGACTGCAGTCGTGGATTCTCGGTGAGGTAACGCGCACCTGAAACAGCGGAGGGTGCGGGTGCGGGGCCGGGGCCTTCGAGGGGGTCTTTGGACGGTTAGGTGTTACAGCGCGCAGGTTCTCTTGTGCGCTTCAGGAGCCGCGGGTTTCGAGCGCCTCTTCCCGGTCATTTGTTATTTAACGTCAGCGAGGAACAAAATCGGCGAGCTTCACCTTCTCTTCACAACATTATTATTATAATTACTTGTGTAACAAACAGACACAACATCTTTTTGGTGTATTTTTACAGTAAAGCTAAAACACAAGACGATAAACAATAGTATACACAAAACAACACTGAAGACAGAAATACCATGTTATACAGTACAAACATAAAATATATACATATATATATATATATATATATACAGGTGCATCTCAATAAATTAGAATATCCTCACAAATTATTTCAGTAATTTAAATCAAATAGTGAAACTCATATATTATATACTGTAGATTCATTACACAAAGAGTGATATATTTCAAGCGTTTATTTCTTTTCATTTTGCTGATTATGACTTACAGGTAATGAAAACTTAAAATTCAGTACCTCAGAAAATTAGGATATTACATAAGACAAAAAAAAAATAGATTTTTAATACAGAATTGTTGGCCTACTGAAAAGTATATCCATGTACACACTCAATACTTGATCGGGACTCCTTTTGCATGAATTACTGCATCAGTGTGGCGTGGCATGGAGGCGATCATTCAGTGGCACTGCCAAGGTGTTATGGAAGCCCAGGATGCTTTGATAGCAGCCTTCAGCTCTTCTGAATTATTGGGTCTGGTGTCTCTCATCTTCCTCTTAACAATCTTCCTAGACTTAACAATCCAGCCTCCTTACTACAAAGAAATTGTTAAATGCTCAAACATAGATGAGAAAATGGTGGTTCACTGGTCCTGCGCTTTACATTGTGCTTACCGGTTGGCTCAAAGCCTAGTAACTCTGACCATTTAATGCTACAGTTGCCATCCACTTAATAGTAAAGCCTAAAATCCTCTAAACCAGTAAGGAAATACAGTATGCATGTTCATGGACTGCTGTGTCCATTGAAACATTGCAAGGCTTTTCGGATTGTACTAACTGGGATGTGTTTATTTGTGAAAACATTTATGAGTTGAGATACACTATCATATTATGTTAACTTCTGTGAAGAAGTTTGCATTTCCAACAAAACTACCATGCTTTATAATAATGGAAAGTATGGTTAAAAAAACCAATGGGTTATTCTCCAAGCAAAAGAAACAGTCAATAAAACTGGTGACAAGGAAGTCTAAAACAGGCAAGGAATCTACATATTATAAGATATGCTAATTGGAGACACAAAATCAAACTGGAGTTTCAGTTTTCAGCAAACAATAGTATGTCAGTATGGAGAAGCCTTCAGTCTGTTACTAGCTAAAAATATATACCCCAGTGCTCACTCAAATTTATTCCTCTCTGAAAAACCTAATAATTTTTACAGCATGAAAAAGCCTATAGTATAAACAGTCCTCTTTGCTCTTCCCATCCTGAAGTGGTCCTGAAAACAGTCACTTTTTTGCAAAAGCCTTATTCCTCTTCTTCTAAATCTGAAAGGAATAAAATATCTGGAAGCTGTTTGCAAGACAGAAATGTAAAACGTCTGTTGGTCTTGGTACAGTCTTACCTGAAACAATCAAACAAGGCCAGCTTGCTTCTTTTCACTAACATTTTTATCCAGTCTCTTGTACCATGTATTGTTCCAGATTGCTTTAAACCTTTTGCTATTATTACTTTCCAACAACTGGAGCTACCTCAATGATTACAAGGCCATTACACTTAGTTCTGTTCTACTGAAAATATCTGAATGGCTACTTCTAACCCACATTAAGTCTGTTACTGCTCCTTGACCCCCTTTAGTTTGCATATACAGTAGGAAAGACAGATCTGTAAATGACCCCATAAACATGGGCCTTCACTTTGTGCTGGAACATCTGGACTGTAAAAGAACTTATGTCAGAATGTTTGTAAATTTCAGTTCAGCATTTTTCTCCAACTTACCTAAACTGTTTTTAACTACACAACTGAACTGAATCCTTCCATCTGTAAATGGATTTACGTTTTTTTGATAAACAGGAAACCTCATTTTTGGATGGCATCCCACCTCTCCTACTGTCTCCATATCAGCACAGGGTCCAGCAAGGCTGTGTACTCACTCCCCTGTCCCCATATTCCTTGTACACCGATGACTGTAGGTCCACTGAGCCTTCTGTAAAAATCACTAAGTTCACTGATGACAACAACATTATTAGACTAGTTACTAATGCTGATGAAACAGCATATAGAAAAGCTGTGACTTGTCTTTTATCTTGGTGCGCTACAACTATACAGGTACTTAATACCACCAAGACAGTGGAAATGCTAACTGACTTTGGAAAACAGCAGTTACAACGTCTCCCTTTAGAAATCAATGATTCTGCAGTAAATATGGAGGAATCCTTTAAACCTTTAGGCACAACTATCACAATACACTCTCAGCTGAGACCTTAACACAACTTCCATCACTAAGAAGGCTCAACAGTGGATGTAGTTTTTACACTAACTAAATAAATTAAATATTTCCCAGCCCGTCCCAGTACAGTACACTTCTACAGAGCCATAATTGAAAGTTTGATCACATTCTCCAGTGTTTTCTGGTTTGGTTCAGAAACGGTCCTCTCCAAAAATAAATTGTTGTGTGTTGTGAGGTCTGCTGAGAAAATAAATGGCCTTTCATTTCCATCTGTTGCCAACCTGTATGCATCTAATGTTATAAACCATGTCAAAAGGATCACCACTGACTCATCTCACCCAGGTCATCACTTGTTTAAAAAATACCCCTCTGGTAAACACTTTAGGCTAATTAAAACTAAAGAGTCCAGCACCATAGTCCTTGCCGACTAGTCATTTAGCCCTCCTACTTGCTTATTTGTGTGTTCTTTCACTTTATGAAGATGTGTGCATGTGAGATATCACACGCACCATGCAAACACATGCTTTTATTTGCACATCTCCATTATAACTACTTTCCTGCAAGTATTTATAATGTAATGTATGTTGTTTAATTTATATTACTTATGTTATTTGTATGTGATGTTATAAGTAGCTCCAAAGCTACCAAGTTAAATTCCTGTACATTAAGTACTGGTGAATATAAATGATTCTTATTTTGATTTTTGTTATAGTGATAAAGAATGAGTGCATTCTTTTTAATTAATTGCCCCATGCAATAAATATAAAAAATAAAACGTTTATACAAATAATTTATCAGTTGTTATCAAATGTTTATTGAAACCATTTATTCAACTGTTTATTATCAAAGACAAAGACATTATTTTTAGATAAGTGAGTAGCAATGAAAATATGTTTAGTGCATTGCGAATGTATCGATTATTATGTGTAAACTAAAAGGTAATGAATGCATCTCTAAAATATTAAAACTTTCATTTTTGACAGCTTTACTAGTCTTCTTTTGCATAGTAGTTTAAGTTTGGTTAAATCCGTCAGCGTTTCTTTCATATATTTATGACTCCACCTGGTGGTCCTTTCCTCAACTCACAGAACCCGGAAATGCCTTCTCCACGCTGTGACGTCACCTCCTTCGCGTAAACACCAGAGCGCCCGCAGGTTTAGCTGGCCAGCAGTCTGCCGGGTGCAATTTGTGCGACTGACTGAAGAGTCTAAGTGAACTTTCATTGAATTTTTAAAAATGGTGAAATCTCAGTTCAGTCTTATTGCCTTACTGGCGACACTCTCTGTGCCGTTCGTTTTTGTGGAAAGGGTGGCTGCCGTAGACCTTGCAAGAGGTAAGGCGAAAAATTCGTCCCTGTAATTGAGCAGTCGAAAATTCGAGGCAGACTCTGTACCACAAAGAAGACAGACATAGTGATACGGCTATATTCGGAATGTGCTTCTTCAGGAGCTTGAGCCAGTGGTCTTTCAAGCAAATTTAAAGCCTATCATCCGCTGTATTACTACGAATTTAGAAAAACTCCAGATCGTAGTAAATGCGGAGAATCAAATTAGGATTTGTCTCTTTTTAGACAGGCTTCTGTATTGTGGGAAAACTACACCTGCCATTCTTCACGGTTCTTATATCAAAGTTAAAATCCGTGCCATTGCTGTGTAATGCAAGGGTATCTAGCTAATTAGTCCTTTGTTGTGGGAGAATGAGGTGATTCAATTGAGTTTATTTTTATGTTTAGCGCTCTACACTGAGCGTAAGTGCATAGCACTGTGATAAGTTCTCGGAGAAAAGACACACTTTACACGTCACTAATGTAATGACTACACCTAAAGGCACATACCTGCTTAAACACTCAGGAAAACAAAGTGGTTTAAAACAAATTAGCATATAAATTTATCCCTGCAGTATGTGCCCATTAATTAATTGTTGCACTATGGACAAATCAAGTGAATGGTTGAATAAATGAAAATAATTTCTATGTCAGTCGTCTTTTAAAAAGGTATTAAAAGTAAGTTTATTATAGTGTGGGTGTTTTAAGATTTGCTCTGGTATGTGTTTGCATCCCTATATGTTAAATCATTTGTGCGAGTTATCCTATGTGGCTTCTTTTTCATTCTCTAAGAAGTATTACAGTCATTAAATATGAGTGTTATCCTTCAGGTGATTTGTGTTGGATTAATATTAGTTGGTAATTTAGTCACATTTCAAAGTAGAATGAAATTTTAATACGATTCCATAGCAAATGTATGACGTTTTATTTAATTAAGTTACTGCTAAGTAACAAGAAAGTTAACTATCACTGTCCTAATTTTTTGAAGTTTTGAAGTGCCAAAAAAGAGGAAAAATAGGTTTGCCATTGTTTTCAAGTACATTCTTTCTTTCATGTTTTTCGCCTGTTCTTCGTAGTTCGTGGCAGTGCGTTACAGTGATGAAGTAACGTGAAGAGTGAGAATCGCACAGCATTAGCATCGAGTGTCGTGACGGTTTCCTTATTTAAAATTCAAGCCCCTCTAGACTGACGTTTCTCAGGAACTGGGGTGGATGGGGTCAGTTTTCAGCAACGCGTTTGGGAGCTGGAGTTTAAGCGGAGTGCAACTGACCAAGAGGAGTTGGTACGCATAGGAAAGAGTGCTGGTAGTTAACAAACAGTGCTTGTTAACCACTGAACTGTGTATCTTCCTTGGGCTTCGCTGAGGTTTAACGTTCCATTCCATGATGTATTCAAGTTGCTTTTTTCCTATCTAGGACACCCACCCCCTTCAGTTGTCCATCCACCCTATTGGTTAGTGGTTCTGTATGTGTGGCTTATCAATGGCTTCTGCTGTGTCCTTCATTTGCATAGAGTATGTAAAAGAGAGAGAGGTTAGCATAATATTAATAATTATTAACAAATATGCAAATGTCGGTTAATTTTATTTTTTCAATAACACCACCAAATTTAAGGCAAAGCCATCAAGGCATTTTTAAAAATTTTAGGGTATTTAGTTTTTGTGTTGGGGGAAGAAATATCCCTAAATATCAATAAAGTGATCCCCCACTATATCGCGGTCCAGCTATCGCGCCCCCCGCTGCATCGCGGATTTATTATTATTATTACTTGGGGGGCTTCGCTCACACACTCCTGGGTTTGGTTTACCAGATAAACAATTTCAAGAGATTATTTTTGTGGGAATTGTTACATATGCATTATTTTCATTTTTACTTTAAAATGTTTGTAAAAACAATATTTGTCCTTTATTTCCTGCCCCGGGCATGGTTAAATGTCTTTCTCGTGGGACTTATAACGCTGCTCGGGTTGTAAAGGAAGGGTCTGAATGCACACAAAAGAGATGCGATCGGTTCAGCTGCTGTCTTGCTGCTGCTGGCCAGCTGTGTGTTCTGCTTGTTGAGCTTTGCGTCAATCACTTAAAAGCCTGTACAGCAGCTGTCCTTTTGCCACTTCACATCTCTGCCGCTAGCGTTCTGAAGAGGGTGGGCGCTAAATGTACGCTAAGGAGAAGCGCTTGGATCATCTGCTGGCTTGCTGCAGCTGGCGAACTGTGTGTTCTACTTGTCATTGTTTTAAGAGCTGGGAGCACCTGAAGTGTGTCTGCCAAAAGCATTCCAACAACTGCTAGGTTAGATGTCTGTGAACTGGTTTTAAATTGTTTATAAGTAGGGCATGACGTGCAAAAGTCACAGTCTCCTAAGGTTGTAATGTCTAGTCTTGCTTGTCATCAAAGTGTCTCTCCGAGATGATCTGGTCTCGATCACTTTGTTCAACCCCCCTCCCCGGATGCGCGCTACGCTCCTGCCACTTCATGTCTCTCCCACTCGCGTTATGAAGGGGGGGACCTGAACGCACGCTAAGGAGAAGCGGACGGATCAGCTACTGGCTTTGTGCTGCTTCTGCCAAGATACGTGTTCTGCTTGTCGCTCTGCACGTCGATCATTTAAAAGCCTGTACAGCAGCTGCCCTTCTGTCTCACTGCCTTGTCTTTTGTGACGTTAAAATGTCTCTCGCGGGATGTCACTTTGTTATCTGAGAAGATCACGCCTTATCTCCCTGCCAAGATTTTTTTTTTTTTTAATAATGGAGAGATGTTACTCATCCTTAGTCCGACATCCACATATCGTATGTGTTTACAAAGTGTGTTTTAATAAGTTTGCATGTTTTTAAAGCGTGTGGGAGAAGTGTTTTAAGGCTTGAACTATAAAAAAAAATATATTTATTTAAATGGTCTTTCTATATTGCGGATTTTCACCTATCGCTGATGGGTCGGGAACGTAACTTTCGCGATAGGCGGGTGATTACTGTATATTAAAATGTCCTTTCTTAGTGGATACCTTCTGCCCTAGATGTACCATCCTTCTGAATTTCAGTGTTTCAATTACAAGAGAAATAGTATTTTTTTGGATGAGTGCATGAATGAATTGGCCAACTTTGCATTTTCAGTATCGAGTAGGGCGTTTGTTATTACTGTATGGTAAATGTTATTACCAAAATAATCTCAGAAAGGCATTAGTTTCCAGGGCATCTAGGGCAGTCTTTGATTTTTAAATAGCCCATAATGTTTAATTTTGTATGATGCACAACATAAATGCTTTTTCTTGTCAGTGTCTTAAGTTTATTTTGGACTCTGCAAGGATACCTGGTGCACAATCAATGAAATTCTTATGTTGTGTATTTTTCCCCCATCATTTTTCAAATAATATTTGCATATGCTTTTCAGTGTAACTGGAATAGTAGCTAATTGTGTAGCATTTATTTCAATATAGAATGCTATCCTACCATGTTTACGATAAGGGAAAGGTTGTGTTATTTCCCTTTGTTGTTGGACTCCACTCTTGGTATATTCAGAAAAAATGCTTGTGGAACATTAGTTGTACCTTATCTATTTTTTTTATTGCTGTGGGTATTTTTTATACACAGGTGGAAGTATCCCAGCGCTTGCCAAGAATCTTAAATTAGTTATTGAAATTAGCATTGTGTTTAAGTCTGTCCATGAAAAGAAAATGCATGTACGTATGTGTAAAGGGGCTTTACTGGCAGATTAAATCTTCTAATGCTTCATAAGGCTTTAGAAATGTAATAGTGTTACAAGCTTTCCTACTACTACTACTACTACTACTAATAATAATAATTAATTCTTTGCATTTATATAGCGCTTTCCTCACTACTCAAATCGTTCAGCTATTGCAGGTTAAGGGTCTTGCTAAAGGGCCCAACAGAGCAGAGTCCCTATTGGCATTTACAGGACTCAAACTGGCAACCTTCCGATTGCCAGTGCAGATCCCTAGCCTCAGAGCCACCACTCCGCCTCCCATGCTGTGTAAAGATAAATTATCAACACCATTGATTAGTAAATTAATAAAATAGTTACCATAGTCTGGAGAATTTGTTTTATATATGTCATTTTTGGTATCCTCACTTAATAATATACTGGACAGATTGGTAGTCATGCTCTATAAACTGGACCTGCTTGTTTGTACCCATTACTAGTTTTAGTGAAACTGAAGATTGTAGACAACTGCCCATGGTGAACTAAAAATATAGTAAATTTCCCCTTAATTATCTTGGATATAAATTAACAATAACACCAAACTAGTATCCTGAACATGTATAAAGGTGAAGTGTTTATTGCTTTTTGTACTTTTATATTAGTACCCTCATCTTTTTTGTCATTTATATACAGTGAGTTAATTCTATATTTTAATATAATCCAGAAAAGTGCAATATATAACTAAACCACGTATATTGTGAGTTATTTCCCTTATACCTCTTTCTGCTTATACCCGTTTTTAGGATTTGGAGATACAATTCACTGGCGGACTCTAGATGATGGGAAAAAAGAGGCAGAGGCCAGGTACATATATGTATGTCTGTATGGAAATTTCACGTAACAACCATTTTCATTGTCAGAATATTAATTTTCAACACATTATGAAGATTCCACAAAACTAAAGAATGCTTATTTAAGAAGTGTATTAAATATTACTCCTGTTAGATTCCACAAGTAAAGGGGACACATTTTGCACTTTTGCAAATAAAAATGAGAAGAAAAAAAAAGCTGCTGCAGTTTCCAGTTGTATAAAACTCATATAGACCAATCCATAAACAATCAAGATTATAAATGCTGACTTTAAAGGGGTTCCTGGGCAATTGATATTCTGTTTAATAACAGTAAAAATATACATCAATTCCTGGAGATTTGTTTTATCTTTATTAAGTGTTTTTTTTCTAATGGCTAGTGCCAGAAAGGCCTAATTAAATCCACCGTGATTCAGTGTTCTAAAACAATTAAACAAGAAAAAGTCTAAAGGGGTGAATACTTTTTATAGAATCTGTATATGCATCTATGTTCTTTGTTTTAATATCTTATCTTTCAAAATAAAACCAATTGTTTCAGGCTGTGGTATTAAATATGTTGTCCGAAAGTAAACATTTTGTAATACAACCGCTTTGTATTTATTTCTATGAAATTAAGTGTGCAAGTTATGTGGAGAGGTGGTGTAGTAGTGCTCCCTCATAACTCCAGAAAGACTGGGCTTAAAGTATAGGCTAATCACTGTTTGTGTCTCTCTTTGGGTATTCCAGTTTTACTTCCACATCACAAAGATTCTAAAATTAAGTTTTGAGTGTAGCAGTGTTTACTGTCTACCATGATGAACTGAGTAGTCACAAAGTATAGTAGATAATGTATTTTAATATATTAATGATACATGGCATTTTCACTTAATTTTAGTTCAGAGTACTTAAATGTTAAACAAATATCTTTGTCATGTATATTTGTATCCTCATTAATATTTATTTTGATTTAATATTTTTATATCACACTGTATACATTAGAGTTTATGTGATGTTATTCTGATGATCTTGTTTTTTTTTGGGTTTACATTTTGTAGTGGCCTGCCTTTAATGCTGATCATTCACAAGTCTTGGTGTGGAGCTTGTAAAGGTAACTTGATTCCACTTTTTTGGGAAGTTTACATTTACAGATACCTAGAGATCACACGCAGTAGTAATGCCTGAAAGTCAGTTAACACTATCATTCACTAGACATAATGTTATTGTTGTTTTTGACAGAGCATTATTAAAGCATATTCTCACTTTATCAGTTTCAGTCTTGTGTGAGCTTGAATGCATTTTTACAAAATAACTGTTATTTGCACAGAATTTTCTAATATATTTATATAAATGTAATATATATATATGTGTTTGTATGTGTGTATATATGTGTGTATGTGTGTGTATATATATATATATATATATATATATATACATACAGTGGTATGGAAAGTATTCAGACCCCCTTCAATTTTTCACTCTTTGTTATAATGCAGCCATTTGCTAAAACCATTTAAATTAATTTTTTCCCTCATTAATGTACACACAGCACCCCATATTGAAAGACAAAAAAAAAGAATTTTTGAAATTGTTGCAGATTTATTAAAAAAGAAAAACTAAAATATCACATGGTCCTAAGTATTCAGACCCTTTGCTCAGTATTTAGTAGAAGCACCCTTTTGAGCTAATACAGCCATGAGTCTTCTTGGGAAAGATGCAACAAGTTTTTCACACCTGGATTTGGGGATTCTCTGCCATTCCTCCTTGCAGATACTCTCCAGTTCTGTCAGGTTGGATGGTAAGCATTGGTGGACAGCCATTTTTAGGTCTCTCCAGAGATGCTCAATTGGGTTTAAGTCAGGGCTCTGGCTGGGCCATTCAAGAACAGTCACAGGTTGTTGTGAAGCCAGAGAACTTCATTATTTTAGCTGTGTTCTTTGGGTCATTGTCTTGTTGGAAGGTAAACCTTCGGCCCAGTCTGAGGTCCTTAGCACTCTGGAGAAGGTTTTTGTCCAGGATATCCCTGTACTTGGCCGCATTCATCTTTCCCTCGATTGCAACCAGTCGTCCTGTCCCTGCAGCTGAAAAACACCCCCACAGCATTATGCTGCCACTGCCATGCTTCACTGTGGGGACTGTATTGGACAAGTGATGAGCAGTGCCTGGTTGTCTCCACACATACCGCTTAGAATTTTCGTCTCAAAAGACACCTGAAGAATTCTGAGATGGTGAGAAATAAGATTCTCTGGTCTGATGAGACCAAGATAGAACTTTTTGGCCTTAATTCTAAGCGGTATGTGTGGAGACAGCCAGACACTGCTCATCACTTGTCCAATACAATTCACTATAGATGTTAACTTGTCTTTCTGCTGTAGATGTGGTTTAGAGTACATGTTATCCACTTCATAAATAGGATTAAAATACCTTTATAAAAGTCACGTGAGATGTTAAACAACATTGTTTATAGAATAATTTTGCCAAATCATAGGTAATTTATGTTGTATTAGAATAAAGAGTGATCTTAAAAGAAGTTAAAATGTGACTGATCACATTTTTCCCTATATTAACAAAGTGAACCTGTCTTTTTATGCTTTTTTAGTTTGTTCTGTAATTTTCTGTTACCCTTAATTTTTTTACTTAACAGTTTTAAATTGGAATAATGATATAACTTATTTGCCATCTGAATTTTACTATCAGCCTTAAAGCCAAAGTTTGCAGAATCTCAGGAAATCTCTGAACTGGCCCACAATTTTGTTATGGTAAATCTAGAGGTGAGTGTTTCATTATCTTGATTCAGATCATTTTGGATTTTTAGTTACCAATTTTTACAGCTTGTGTACTCAAGTTTCATATCTGATGTGATCAATCTGCTTAGGGTTTATTTAAACAAAGTGTCAATATGGCACATGGAATAACCTTCATTTTGCTAAACAACAATTAAGTAACACGTCTCTAGAAAGAAAACTGTTTTGTTTTGGCCATTTTTGAACCCAGAGTTGAACTTTAGGAATGTCAGTGACTTGCAGCCCAAGCAAAGATAAAGTTTTATTCAATGGAATGACAGGATGACAGGCTTCTCAAATAACCAGTTAACATTTAAACATGATTGGATGAGATGTGAGATGAGAGAGTTTACCATTAGAACACTAGAGTGATGCCTGCTGAAATGGAGATGTGCATTCATATATGAATAATACATTTATAAATCTGTCATTTCAAGTGGTAATAGCCAACCAACTGCAACATTAGTATGTCTTAGCTATATTTTTAAATCTATTTAATGGTATCTTCATTAAAAAGAATAATCAATTTCTGTCAAACATTTGTATGATTCCAAACTTTAGAAGTGTTGAAGTATCACGTGTGCATATATATATTTTGTGTTTTCTTTATATGTATATCATAGTATTTTGTATATTAACTTCCCAAATATTTTACTTTCTTAAATATGTTTTCTCTATGTCTGTCTTAAATCATTTTTATAAGATTTTATAGTTTTGTTTTAAAGTTCAGAATCTAAAGATCAAATATGTAAGAGAATAAGATTTACAGTATAATAAGAACTGACCTGAGTGTTACTTTACATTCTTTAAATAACCAGGATGAAGAAGAACCTAAAGATGAGGAATTCAGTCCAGATGGTGGCTACATTCCTAGAATTCTTTTCTTAGGTAAGTTTTCATATCACTGGATCATTTATTGCTCACTAAAGGCTTTTTACTTTTTTTGTCATCACCACTCCACTCAGGTTCAGTTTTTTTTTGTTTCTCTTTTAATTTTTTTCCTATGTGACATTAACAGACCATCGTTAAATACATTTCCTTGCCTTGTCTTACAAAGTTAAGCCAGAATTAAATGAGCAAGTTGGTTCTCTGTGTGCATTATACAATCAATTAGTGCAATATGCGTTTGTTCATTTTTAAGCTACAGTTTATATATTTTCAACTACGGGAGGCAAGCCCCTTGGTGCCTTCAGTGCCCAATCCCCAGTTACGGCCAGTCTGCCTCTCACGTTGTGAAGAGGGGGGTTGAACGCTCAAAAAAAATGTGACATAAAAATGTAACACAAAATCATTGCACTTTTAGGCTTAGGATTTTATATATAGAGTAGATTTAAAAGATAATTTTTCACTGTCCGCTTCAAATGTACCAGTTTAGTGGCAAAGTTTTTATATATATATATATATATATATATATATATATATATATATATATATATATATATACTTTTAAAGTTGGTCTGTAATCTCCCTGTATACTGGAGCTTTCTTGCATTCATGTTAGTAAAGGGCATTAAAGGTGGTTCCTGCTTTTTAAAATTCTTTTTTCATTTGTGTTCTTCTTAGTGGTAAGACATATTAATGGTGTTTGTCCCTGTTCCTGATTTGTGTATTGATCTGAATTACTATTTTGTAGATGCACATGCAAGTAGAAAAATACCTATATTTAATTATTAACTTTTTAGATCCCGCTGGAAAAGTTCACCCTGAAATCACAAACAAGAACGGAAACCCAAATTACAAGTATTTCTACAGTAATCCAGAGCAAGGTGAGAAGGTTTACATTGAAATTCTCCTTGCGTGCGCATGTTTTATCCTGATTGTTCCCAGGGAGAGCAATCCATGTATTCAAGGGAAACTACATCAGCAATCTTTGGAACAATTAATGTTTTAAAACAACTAAGTGAAGTACAGATTGTTTAGGACTATGTACATAAATTCAGTTCATTTCAGTGTGTTTTCCTATAGCACTCTTCATTAAGTGCAAAGTTTTATGAGACATTCTCAAACAAAATATAAGTTAAAATTGTATCATAATTTAATGAATACACAAAGACAAAATAATTTGAAACTGAATAACATAAGTGAAGCAGAGCAATATATGTCCATTAATTCATTGTTGAACTGCCAAACTATAGCCAGTTGAGAACATAGGAGAAGAAAAAATGACCTGAGCAGTATCCCTGGAGAAAATAAATCTCTAGAGGCTCCACGGTCAACTGCAACAGAGAATGTCAGACACAGTTACAGTCCTAGAGACCTTGACCATCTGGCTTCCCACGTCCTCCTAAACATTCAACTCTTTGTCTGTTCAGTGCATGAGGGGCTATATAAAGAAATGGTGGCTCATCCAGAGTGTTCCTGTCTTGAGCTTGATGCTTCTGTAATACATTTTGACTCCAAAATCACTGAAAATTAAGCAGATTTGTTGATGGATGGATGGATGGACGGACAGACTCTGCTTTGTGGCTATGGGAAAGACTCTGTTTGGGTGCTTCTAGAGGCCTTAAATTCTTTATAGCTCCAATAACACTGATTAAATATATAGCCCACTGCGTATTTCTGCCTTTTTCATCAGTCCTTTGTAGTTGTAAATTTAGCAATGCAAATGAAGCATCTGTTTTACTTTTTTTTTTTCTTTTGTTTCTACAGTTACTGCTGCAATGAAAGAGGCCCAGGAGAAGCTAACTGGAGATGCCTATAGACTGCATCACCCAGTTGATGAACTCTGAATTCTGAAAGCCTTGTGCAGCAGTTTGGCTCCAAGAAAAGTAAATGAGAAGTACAGATGCCAGAAACCATAATTACACTTGGATTTCCTCCAAACCCTGAACATTAGCCTGTTGTAAACATGGTTACTGTCAAAAATCAAAGTGTGCAATTAGAGCAAATTAGGAAAACCAAATATTTAACCTGTGTACACAACATGTTTCTCAACATCCTTAAGTAATTTCTAAAGTGATGATTAAATGTTATAAAGACATTTTTTCACCACTACAAAAGATGGCAATAAATTGAAATTTTTATATACTGTATTCTTAAAATTGGAACCTACAATAACTTCACCTTTTCAGTGTTTCCATATATGTTGGCTGTGGGTGAGGTGCTAGACTTCTATCTTTTTTTGGCAGATTGTGTTTGTTGAAAGAAGTTAATTGTTTTATTCTGTACTCGCCTGGTGCTACAGCTATTGATTAATGTCATGGTTTCAGCTATTAACTGAACCTCGGGACACCACTGGTGGAAACTCCTGTCCCCAAACTGCTGTAGGATGTCTGCCTCACTGCTAGTTAACAACATATCATATGCACTCAAGGGAGACATTTTCAACAAACTTCAGAGCAATTAATGTTTTGAAACCATTAAGGGAAGTACTGTTTGTTTAGTAGGACTTTTAGACTTTTGTAAGAAGGATACTTTTTCTTTCTTTAATTATTCCGTGTTGAATTTGTGTGAAATGCTGTCTAAAATTGTTAAACACTCTAAGGTTCTGATCGTTTTTCAGTCTTCACCATTGGAACATGGAGTCTTTTAAGCATTCTGTGTTACCTTAGTTGTCGAGTCCTTTAATTTCTTTAAGTCTAAGTAAGTGGAGAATTCGTATTGTAAAATCATTTTGAGTTTGTTTTTTATAATAATAACAGAATTGTGACATTATCACACATTCAAAATAAAAGGACTACTGTACTTGTGCTATTAGCATTTGCAAGGAGAAAGAGTTTTCATATTGACACTAAGTTAGCATTGCCTTGTAGCAGGCTCTGTTACGATGGGGTAAACTGTTGGATGTACTGCTGTAGGATCGCATGTTAAGTATTTCTACAGTATCTAAAGCTGGAATTGGATATGTTGTGCATGTAGCTATACAAAATTATAACTCGAGCCATTTACATGCAAGATATTAAACAGTTAAGAGGTAAGTAGAAACAGAGTCTAACAAACACAAATGTGCTACTGGAACTCTGGCCTGAAAAGGGCTCATCAGCTACTCTCCAGTTATTGCTTTCCAGTGATTTGGTCGTCTGCTATTGCCTGGGGACGGACTCTCTGACTCGTACAACATACTGTGCAGCTGAGAACTCAGTTTTTGTGTTTTCCTGGACATATTGATATTTTAAAGGAGTTGTTTCCAGTTGCTAACCAACTTTGAAGCATTCCAATCACTCCCCTTTAGTGCTAAATCTTTAGCGCCTTTTCTTTTTATTTCAAGATTTTATCTTTCAGTGCTTTACCATTATACATTGTTTTGGCTTCTCTTTTGCTGAACACCCCCATGTTTTGAATTTAAACTGTAATTATCCTCGGCCTACTTCTTTGAATGGTAATTTACATTTGTTTCCGTTTTGAAGGAACATTTTGTCTTTATTACAGAAAGTTAATTAAAATGTTGAAGAAAGTTTGTTTTTTGTGATGACTGCGTTATTTAAAAAAAAAAGTTTAAATGTTAACTACTTGTTCCTTCTAAATTTTCAGATTGATTTAACATTTTTTGCATTGCGCACAAATCTTTTACAGCTGAATCATCACCTTAATTGAGCACTCTTGGCTATTGAAAAATCCTCATCCCATCCCAATTTTTATATCTGTTGTTAAATTCTCTTAATGTTCAATTTGCATGTACATTACCCAACACCCTCAGCATTCTCACCCCAACATAGTTATATTTTTAAAATTCATTTTGCATGCAGTCATACATAAAATGTTTTGATTTGAATGGTATGTAGAAAGCTTGTTTGAAAAGCTGTGTCTGTTTTAACTTGTCATATCTTCAGTTTGCCACATGATGGCTCTATGACGCAAGTGTTTTCGCTCTCCTTCAAGTTCTATCAAATGTTGTAACCTCTTCTGTACAGTTTACAGGTGCTGGTCATAAAATTAGAATATAATGACAAAGTTGATTTATTTCAGTAATTCCATTCAAAAAGTGAAACTTGTATATTAGATTCATTCATTACACACAGACTGATGTATTTCAAATGCTTCTTTTAATTCTGATGATTATAACTGACAACTAATGAAAGACCCTAATTCAGTATCTCAGAAAATTAGAATATCAATTAAGACCAATGCAAAAAAAGGATTTTTGTAAATGTAGGCCAACTGAAAGGTATGAACATGAAAAGTATGAGCATGTACAGCACTCAATATTTAGTCGGGGCTCCTTTGGCCTGGATTACTGCAGCAATGCGGCATGGCATGGAGTCGATCAGTCTGTGGCACTGCTCAGGTGTTATGAGAGCCCATGTTGCTCTGATAGTGGCCTTCAGCTCCTCTAAATTGTTGGGTCTGGCGTATTGCATCTTCCTCTTCACAATACCCCATAGCTTTTCTATGGGGTTAAGGTCAGACGAGTTTGCTGGGCAATCAAGAACAGGGATACCATGGTCCTTAAAACCAGGTACTGGTAGCTTTGGCACTGTGTGCAGGTGCCAGGTCCTGTTGGAAAATGAAATCTGCATCTCCATAAAGTTCATCAGCAGCAGGAAGCATGAAGTGCTCTAAAACTTCCTGGTAGACGGCTGCGTTGACCTTGGACCTCAGAAAACACAATGGACCAACACCAGCAGATGACATGGCACCCCAAACCATCACTGACTGTGGAAACTTTACACTGGACCTCAAGCAACGTGGATTCTGTGCCTCTCCTCTCTTCCTCCAGACTCTGGGACCTTGATTTCCAAAGGAAATGCAAAATTTACTTTCATCAGAGAACATAACTTTGGACCACTCAGCAGCAGTCCAGTCCTTTTGTCTTTAGCCCAGGCGAGACGCTTCTGACGCTGTCTCTTGTTCAAGAGTGGCTTGACACAAGGAATGCGACAGCTGAAACCCATGTCTTGCATACGTCTGTGCGTGGTGGTTCTTGAAGCACTGACTCCAGCTGCAGTCCACTCTTTGTGAATCTCCCCCACAGTTTTGAATGGGTTTTGTTTCACAATCCTCTCCAGGGTGCGGTTATCCCTATTGCTTGTACACTTTTTCTACCACATCTTGTCCTTCCCTTCCCCTCTCTATTAATGTGCTTGGACACAGAGCTCTGTGAACAGCCAGCCTCTTTAGCAATGACCTTTTGTGTCTTGCCCTCCTTGTGCAAGGTGTCAATGGTCGTCTTTTGGACAACTGTCAAGTCAGCAGTCTTCCCCATGATTGTGTAGCCTACAGAACTAGACTGAGAGACCATTTAAAGGCTTTTGCAGGTGTTTTGAGTTAATTAGCTGATTAGAGTGTGGCACCAGGTGTCTTCAATATTGAACCTTTTCACAATATTCTAATTTTCCGAGATACTGAATTTGGGACTTTCATTAGTTGTCAGTTATAATCATCAAAATTAAAACAAAAATATTTTTTTTGCAAATAAACATTTGAAATACATCAGTCTGTGTGTAATGAATGAATCCAATATACAAGTTTCACTTTTTGAATGGAATTACTGAAATAAATCAACTTTGTCATGATATTCTAATTTTATGACCAGCACCTGTAATGCAAACTATGGTAAGCATTTGTGATCCCCACATAATTCCTTAGATTGTTTGAATTTATAAAGTGAAAGTTTGTGTTTAATGCATTGGTTCTCAAATGTAAGTTTAGAGAGTCTAGTAGTTTCCAGACTTTGTCTTTACCTTTTCATGGAGACGAGTTGCTGACTTTGCCGGAACTACAGTACTTGTTTGTTTATATCCCTCATTTTTTCCCCACATCTTTTAGAGTCTGTGCCTGTAGCCCTAGTTTTGATTGTGAATGATGCCCCAGCACCTGTGATCCTAAACAGGATTAAACTAGTTTGAAAATGGATAGATTAACATGTACATTTGCAGGTATCCATTCAGCTGTTCTCATTCTTGATCAATTGTGGGAACTAGTGATGAGCGAACTCCTTTACATCCGCTTTGAGTCGACGTCAGTGGAATCGCAGAAATGTTCCTGAACTTCACAAACTGCATTGAAGTCAAAGGAGAAGGAGGAACTGAACTAGTTACGAGTGGATTAAAATGGACCACTTGTGTTTTTAAGTGTCCCTGAGGGCTAAGAGAAAGTTTGTCAGTTATGCTGCACCGATTATTGTGCCTAAATATGTGGTCTGAGATGTGAGGCAGCAGTGCTAACCACTGAGTCCGTGGGCCTCAAACATCAAAAGACGCAGAAGGAACAAATACCACAACCAAGATGCACCAAACGGCCACAATCTAGCAATAAGCAGATGAAATGTCATGTCGTCGCGCTCCTGGTGTTCCAGTCTTAGAGGACACATTGGCCGTGCCACAAAGCGGCAGCATGGGACTGGCTTGTTGCACTGCACTGTGCGGTGTTGGCTTGTTGCACTGCACTGTGCGATGTATCTGTGCAGATGCTCTACAGTTTCTCCCACCATCGTCAAGAAAGACATGCCTTGTAAGTAGTAACACGCCTTTTGTTTTTATCATTTCACAGCGTGCCCTGTGTTTTTGACGAGGGGAGAGAGAAGGCTCCTTTACGGCTTGTTTTTCAGTTCATTGCTGGCATATGGCTGATGTGAATGTGTTCGTCTAATGAGGAAAAAAAAAAAAAAACTACGGTTTTATTGCAGAAAATAAAAACCCTAATTAATATAATCTGTGGTGTGCCTATTCCATAGGGCCAATGTTTAATGTTTACTCTTGCTTTCCTTCATCATGTTAGGTCCCAGATTTTCTGTGCATGTTTCATGTTCTTACCTTCCCAAAGTTATTAGCTTTATTCTGTTCGATTTATTTTCTTCACCTATTTAATGATTTATAACACTGTAATGACTTCCTCAACGTAATGTTATAAAGGAGACTATTTGTGACTAAGGGTGTTAAAAGTCTGATTCAATAAGTCCTTATACTGTGTACCTACAAAAAATGACTAAAATCCCGTTTTCACTTTGTCATTCTGGGGTAGCGAGTGCTGCTTGATGTCGGTGAAAAAATTAGCTTAAATGAAGTTAGCGCAAGGCTGCAACAGAGCAAAATCTGCAAAAGAGGTCTGAATACTTTCTGAACCCATTGTTGGAAGCAAGAAAAAAGGTTTCTTCACTTCTACTTTTATACGCACCAAACACAAAACTGATCACAAGGAATCAGAGACACATCAGTAGGTTAAAAAAGACATTTAATTCACACTGAACAAGAATATTTAATGAGATTCAATTCTTTAAATATCTTCTTCAAAATCTGAAATATGGTTTTATACAGTAGATATGCTCAGTAGAGCCTGAAGTACATGAATTATTATTTTTTTTCATGCTGTACAGGCAAGTTGTACTATGCGACTTCCTGGCAAATACAGAACAATTTCAAGAAGCTTCTTGTTATGCATGACATTGTGTAAGAAGTCATTCTGATGATTGGTTCAATAAACAAAACAAGAACAAGTTCAGATTCACTTTCGAACATGGCAGCCAGAGAAGATGTCATCTTTAGAAGGCTTTAGTTATTTTAATTCTGTTGTTTGATAAAGATTGCTGAAGTTATGTTCAGTAAATTTACATTTTGTAATCTGTACAAGTCTGCAGACTCAAATGAGCATTTTATTACTAACCCAGTTTAGTTAATCCACAGTGTGCACCAAATTGTAAGAAGTTCAGCCATGGTACCTTTAAGTGAGCATACTGTGTCTATTATTTTGCAGTCCTCACTGTAAGTTCAGTGTAATGCTGTTGTTATGTAGCTGCTTGCTGTGATGAAGTGTTTCTTCTAATACATTTTGTTGTATCTGCATGGAAGCATGCTGTTTTTTTAAATCATTTATCGTTGCAAACTTAATTAAGCTGTGCCCCTTTTCACCATGGGATTCTGCTTTGTTTTTGTGAATGTCGTCTTTAAACTAATTGTATGTCGCAGCAGTGTCGCAGCAGTGTTTTACATTGTGAGCACAAAATAGTGGCACATTTTAGATGAAATTTAGTCAAAATGCACTTTGCCTTCTGTGCAGTATCCTGTAAAATGGCACTCTTTAAAAAACAGTTTAAGCTTATTGTCAAATTTTGGGGGAAAAAAGTTTGTTTTAGAGATGGACGTGTGTTGGCACCCTTCTGTTTTCTTGTGCCTTACTAAATATTTTATCAAAGTAATCTCTTTTAGACGTATACTCCGAGGGGAAGTGGTATCCGATCTGATTGCCCATTTTTAATTGAGACAAGAACAGCAGCAGTTCACCATAAGGCTGAGTAATCTCATTGCTGTGACATAACTGCAAGAAATATTTATTATGGAATTCAAAGTGATGAAAAATTAATAACATTGTCGGGATTGCCAAAAGCAGGAATAAGGAGTTGAAATAAAAGCCACAATCCATTATACTCAATAAATTATGCAGAATAAAAACCGGGGATAGTGGTGGCCCGGGGACAGTGTCACAACATAAGAGTTGTCCTAGCAATGCCGTGAAGATTTTGTACAAAGTGAAGTCCGTCTTGTCCTGGAGTGGAACCTTAAGCGCCTCAGCCTGGCAGCAGAAAATCGAGCAACTTTGCCAGTGGGGAAAGTAGTTATATCTTTAGTTTCGCGTATTTTATTCCAATTACTCTGCAAATACACTAGTTAGGTAAACTGACATAATTATTGTGATTGGGCGTCACATATCCAGGTCTGGTTTTTGCTTTGCGCTCAGCACAGATGAATACACTTGGACAGAACGGAATCGGTAAAGGTATGAGAGAGGTGTGTGTGTGTGTGTTGCGCGTGCGCGTTCTGCCTCGACTGGAAGTATTGAGTTTGCAGAATGTATGCATGTGTGAGTGAGTCAGTCGTTCAATCTATACGGTACCAAGAGCATCCACGGCATGTCAGATTTACACTTAACACGTCGATTAGAGCAGCTGTTACCAGTACAATCAGTAGTTTTAGAACTTGTACGAGTTTTCGCATTGTTATTACATAACGTCCACTTTTACAAACTCTATCCATAATTAACATGTAACAAACATTAGTCATTACCCAAATTCTTGTTTCTTTGACCCAAATATTGCAAATAACCACCAGTGTGTAAATGAGGAATGATGTATTGCGAGGCCAAGATCACTTTGTTTAGGTCAACCAATCACAATACACTCTTGGCATTTGAGGGCGGTGCCTTTTGAACCTTTGATGACGCAGTGACGCAGCCCACATATCACTAGTCAATGAGCACACCGCTTTATGTTGCTGGGACAACAACGTTGTTTTGGGGTCCCCGTTATGCTCTAAAAGTGAAAACGGGTTAAGGAAATAAACAGACCGAGTTTCTTACTCCAACAAGTTCTGCTTTTGTTTTTTTCTTTTTAATGTCTTAAATCCCTGGATATACAGTAAGTATAAAATACCCTTTCTTCCACAATTTAATCTCCATTCTCACCCATAAGGTTACTCGACATCAGAGAAAGTTGAGGATGGAAGCTAAACTGGGCATTTCACAAAGGTAGGGATGCCCACTGATGACATTTAAACGGGTTCTTGGTATTGTAAAACATTTTTTTTTATAAAACACGGGCACCATGGCAGACCCACAAATAATAACACTAGCCCAATTTTCTGTTCCTCTACAGTCAATTCTGTGTATGCAACAGACGAAAGTAACTTTACATTTGGTGTCAAAAGTGGCGACATTCAGACTTTTTTGGCACAATGGTGGAGGCCCTGCTTTCTCTTTGCTTAGGTGTGCATGAAAGAAAACCAAAGAAACGATACACTTGATCTGTCAAGAAATCTTTTGTTTGTTTTTTAGTCTTTGACATTTAAAATGCAATGGCAATGTACAATGAAAAATCCAATGGACAAATCGAGTTTTATGGTACACCGCTTTACATCCGTACATCTATAAGCATTTTGGAGAAAAAACTGTAAACTGTTCAAAATCCTAGTAATGGAAATATATCAGTCTGGCTTACATACACAAGCCCTGCTTAAGTGTTAAGATGAGCCCATTCACAGAAAAGTGTGAATTTCTTAATGAAACAAAAAATATAGTACTAATTGGCACACGGCTTTATCAAGATGACTTTCAGGATGAAAACACATTTTACTGTTTATTTTTATTTTACAATGTGGAACACAGGCAAACCAAATGAGCTTGTTTGGGTCACACGTTGAATTGGAGTGTAGAACTGCCAACTGTGTGATTTAAAGTTGATGGCCATACCCATTATGTGAGCTGGTCTGTGCGCTTTGACACTTGGGTTTACCTCTGAAGGCTTATGGTTAAGAGTCATTCCTTTTTATATTTTTAAAGATGTTTGACAAAGTTAAATTTATATAACATAAGATTCACAAACCCACTTTTAATTCTTTTCCAGTGTAACTGTATGCAGTTGCAAAAGGACTTCAGGAGTTAGCAGGTTAATAAGGAGAGCCTGCAAATAAAAGCACACTGTAATTTACGGTGATGCCTTCTTTTAAACATGTACATATAATTCTGATTATTACAACACGCCTGTAGTTTCACAAAAAGCAGTAAACATTTAAGATTTTTCTTTTTTTTTTAAATTTCACACATAGCCAGTTCTAGAATTGTTCTAACTTGGTCTAAGACCCAGTGTTGTATAGACCAATATGTTAAGTGAAAGCAATCCTCTTTTCACTTTGTTTGAATTACTGATGAATCATTTCAGGAAATATACATATACAGTAATTCATCAAAAAAGACACAACTAAAACTGGCCATTTAGTTCTCTTAAATATATAATGTTACATTTTACAATTACCATTTTCTTTTATTTAACAGTGCCTTGCCATACATTCAGTTTGCATGGGACAGATGTGTCCTGCATGGCATGTGGGCCAGCTGTATTCATATATAATCTCCAGCTCTTTAATTTAACTGCAGATATAATGAACAGCATTTGAAACCTTCCAGCAGAAATAAATGTAAAAATCGTTAAGTTTAAAATGTCTGTCCATTTTTGGTAAGCGCCCCAAATCCAACTCTGTTGCCACAAGTGCTCCTTCAGTTGCTTTATACTTTAATGGAGGTTAATAAAGCCATGTATGATTATTTGGCACTTACCAGGGCCTTTTTTCCCAAAATACTCTGATATTACATTGTGGTCACTTAAAACCAAATAACCCAGAGTGCAATTTGGACAAAGTGATCAGCCATGAATTGTCCTTCCATTGTTTTTGACATTCCTCCCAATGCTATACCAAGTCGTACACCTGATGTCCTATCCCCCAGTGTGCATACGATACACAAAAAAAAGCTGTGTGTGCATGCGTAATGCACTTGTAGAAAACCTGGTCTACAAATCAACATGAGTGCAGCTTATTTATTGTTTTTATAAATATTTTCCGCAATACTCAGAAAGCCATCAACACCCATGGAATAAATTGCACAGCATGGATTCTGTCGCTCTCTCCTTCATGATCTTCAGTATCATCCTTAATGTCAGCTAAATGGTGTCACAATTGCAGTATCCGGTGTAATGACTCTCAGTGAAGTTCCTGGCCTGAAGTCTGTCCTGCTGGAAAATGACGGTGTTTGCAGCGAGCCCTTGGCTGAATTGCAGTTCCATTTGTCAAGAGGGATGTCTTGGTATCCACAGCAGTTTCGACTGATGAAAAATATTTTCTTTAGCACTGCCTTACGAAGTAGAATGTAAACCCAGGGGTCTAAGATTTGATTCCAAGTAGCAATTCGAACAGCAAGCAGCAATGTTTCACAATTAATGTTCTTTCCTCTACTTCCGATGATAAAAAAGCAAACCTGCAAGACAAAAAAAAAAAAAAAAATTGCTCAATTTCATAAATGTAACGTACTCGGTATTTTAGGTGCAGCAATATATGTGATGACTCATTAACTTGTTCTTTATTTTCTGTCTTGACTACTAAATCCACCCAAAAAATACAGTCATATTGGAAACGTATGTTCTTAATAAAATAATTTATTACTTTTAAAAAAAATTTTCCAAGGCATTATCAGCTTGTACTTTTACTCTCATAACTTCATTTCCAGATCTGCAAAGTCAACCAACTAAGGAAAATGAAAGGGCACTGGACTCTAGCAGCCATACCACCACATGCACTTCAGAGCAGGTAATCCATCTGAAGCCAAGCATGTTTAGATCCGGCCACTACTTGGATGGCAGACCAACCAGGAAAGCTTGGGGTGCTACTAAAAGAGGTGTTGGTGATGCCATCGCTGTCCCAATGCCTCAGTGCTGTGATAGGGATACTGTGCTGTAAAACGTGGCGACATCCTTCAGATGAGATGTAAAATCTGAGGTCCTGTTTTTCTATGGTCATAAAAGATCTCTTAGCACCTTTTAGGTGTTCCCCAATTTCCTTGCTAAACTGCCCATTGTGGCCAAGTATATTCTGCCCCCTTAATCATCTCTGGTCTCCATTTGGCTAACTACTTCTTTCAACCTTTCCCCATCTGATCTCCTTACATAATACGCTACCGTGGCTGTTCGTTTGTCTGTCCAGGATTTTAAATCACCTGTAGCTCGCAAACCGTCTGAACGATCGACCAGAAATTTGGTACACATATACTATGTGACCTCTACTGTCCGCTTACAGGGTGATGATTGACCTCCAAAGGTTATTCCTCTTTTTATTATTATTTTATTTTATTGTAGAATCAACTCTCAGCAGCAGCCAGCAGGGCAGCCATGTGGCGCATGCGTACGAGCATCGTTCTCATCTCTACCACCTTCACCATCACTTCCTCTACCTCTCCATATCTTAAATCATTCTTGAGGGAGATTGAAGACTTAAGTGCCCGCTTAAGTGAAAAATGAAAGAAAATGTACAAAGTGATTGCAACTCAAACACTGACTTAATCAGTTTTATTGCAAAAAGATGCAGATGAAAGAAGAGAAGCAGCGGGCTGCTAGGGTGGAGAAAAGAAGAGCTGCTCAGGAAGAAGCAAGCGCATCAAACTCTGAGCAAACGAATGTTAAACGTACAGAGAAAGAGTCTGAAAACTAGGAATGCTCAAGTCAAGTGTATTCGCCGTTACTGGTATTTAATATGTATTGACCATACTGGTGCAAAATGGCTTCTGTCACATTGTCCAGATAGGTGCTACACATTGGCGGCGGTTGAAGGGGCTCTCCACTATCTATGTAAAGCGCTTTGGGTAGTTAGAAAAGTGAGAAATAAATGTAATTCAATATTATTATAATTATTCTTTTGCAATGATTCAAATGAAGCATTCGTAAAAAGATAAGATCAATAAACATAATTTAAAGCTTTTTAACTGTTTCAAAACGTCCTATCTGCTATCATTTTACATTTAATGTGGAGGAATATTTGTTGTCTATGGTTCAGAAACCTAATTTTTGGAAAAATAAATTAAGTGCTTTAAAATAGCAATATCCAGAGTATTTATTTGACATTTTTTACGACTGTTTTTGAACAGTGGAAGAAATAAACAAATAAAAAAATCAGCAGGAACATACGGCATGTCCAACTGGCAACACCTCCTTTATACTTAGTTTTACTGTGTTTAATTATGTCAAGAGAGCATCGTGATTTTGTTGTTATTAAATTTAGAAAGATCAGATTAAATGTGCTATTAGCAAAATGGATCAGAGAAAGGAAAATGTTTTGTCATCCTGAGCCAAATTTGTTCAAATTTAATCCATAGCTCTTTATTGTGTGGCATTAAAGCAGAGATACAAGATATTCTGTAAAGGCATTCTTCTTATTTTGGAATATCTTGTCTTATTTTAATCAGTATTTACTTTAAAAGGCACATTTTTGTATGAATATTATAATGAGACATTTTTAAAACAAAAAGCTTGAAAGAACTAACAGTTATTAACCGTGTTTCACTTCCATGGACCTTACATGGTAAACACCAGAGTAGAGCAGTTGAAAATGAAACAGGCTTTACTTTCTTCAGTCAATTAGTCTCCATGTTATTTAACATTTTTAACAGACAGCGTTCCCATAAGGCAGTTTAGAAAGCAAACATGGGAGTATGACAACTCAGTCTGCGTGTGTTTTGTGGATCTGGAAAGCGCATATCGCTGTGTCTCACGGCACGTGTTGTAGGAATATGAGGTAACAGGGCTGCTCCTACCTGTGGCTTGTCCCCTATATGAATGCAGTGAGAGCTGTATCTAATTACTTGGCGTTTAACTGAATTTATTCACTGTGGGTGTCAGCCTCTGTCAAGGCTCTGTCTCATCACCATTCCTGTTTGTGGTTTTCACGGACAGGCACAGAGGAAGATGTGAGGGCGTTCACTGGGGAGGCTATGGATAGCATTGTTGCTTTGTGCAGATGATGTTGTCATCTTGGCCTCATCTGACTGACCTTTGGCATTCACTTGAGTGATTCGCTGACAAATATGAAGCAGTTGGGATTAGAATCACGGGGTGTTTGGGTTTAAACTACACTTAGTGCAGGAGTTCAAGTATTCATGAGAGACTGAAATAAGGAAGGTGAGACTAACAAGTGGATTGGTGCGAAAGCAGCTGTTTGGTGTATGGAGCTGAATCTAAAGGCCGATCTCTTGATTTATCATTCAATCACCATCCCTGTCCTCACCTATGGCAATGAGCTGGGAGTAATCCTGAAACAATGAGATTGTGAATACAAGTGGCAAAAATTAGCTTTCTTTGCAGAGTGGCTGGGCTGACACTCCATGATATGGCATATTTAGCGATTTAGGAGAGCCTCAGAGTTGAATCGCTGCTCCTCCAGATCGAGGTAAGGAGGTTTGGGCATGTCATAAGAATGTCCCCTTTGTGGCACCCCTTACCACTAAGTGGAGACTGTGCAGTAGACCCAGGACATGCTGGAGTGATTATATCTCTTGGCTGGTTAGGGAATGCCTGGGAATTCCCTAGAAAGAGATGGAAGCTGTAGCTGGGGGCTGGGAAGTCTGGGCTGACCTTCTTGGCCTGCTGCCACTGCAACCCTCACCTGGGAAAGCGGATAAGAACATGAGATGAGAGGAGGCATTTATATTTTGCTACTCGGCACCCGTCTGCAGCTTTCCATAGCCTTAAAGCTTTTCATTGTTTTATTTTCACCACCCTTTTATTGGGTTTTCAGTAATCCTGAATGAAACACCTGTATAATAAAGTCACTGTCTACACCAATAGTTACATAAAGTACACACAGGGAGCGTTTGGGGGGATGTTGATTGACTGAATTCATTAGTAATTCTTGGATAGTGAAAATAATTCAGTGAAACAATGATTGATGAGGATGTGATACAGTACACCAGCTTTTATGTACAAGAGTTTCCACTTAGGCTTTCCAGTTTCCTCAATAAACTCTCCCAATGTTTGGTACAATTATGAGTCAGTCCTCCGTTTCACTGGTATACCATCCTAAATGGTGTCATGAAAGATCTTCTCGTGCCAGGTTATTAATGAATTTTTCACCCTAAACTAAAACTTAAGGGTGTTTTTACGCAGTTTCTTTTTATCAAGTTTTGTGCTTGCAGCCATTACAACCTGTGGCCAGTGTCTAACAGAGAAACCTTCCTTTGTTGCTCACACTAATGCAAAGTCTATCTGTGGGTTAGCGCAATATGTTGACTGCCACAGTGTCTCACAGAGGTTGGCTCGAGCTGTCAACTTTGATTAAATCCAACCAATTCAATTATCTGCTCATTAACACAGTTTTCACCCTCATCCCAAAGCCATGCATGATCTGTTGATTGGTGACAACAGATTGGCCCACTGTGAAAAAATGGAAGTGTTCCCTACAACAATGGGGTGCATCCTTTTCAGGGTTGGTTTATGCCTTGCACACAGTGATTTCTCCATACCTTAAATAGGTAAAACATGGTCAAAAAAGGAATGGGTAGACCACAAAACTGAGGATTTACTTTTATTTATTTGCATTAAAAACTATTTGCCAAATACATGTTTGAAAATTTGAGTTTTATCCATATCCACCTTGTATTCGGATTCAGCGGGTTAGACTATCTACCTTGTGCGAGACTAGGCAGCTCTGATCCTGTTGGGCCACAGTTTTTCAAATGAGTTCCTTCATCTAAAGTCAATTCCTGCCTCAACTCTCAGTCAGAATTCTTAGAAATCACCAATGACATTTTTTTCTTTTACAAAACTCAAGAAGATTATTTTTATACCAACAAATATACACTTATGCTCATTTTCCAGTCATTTTAGTAACTTTTTTGTTATGTTTGAAGTTCTTTATTGTTTGTTTTGCCTTAAATATCATGCAACTAATGAGAGAAAAACGGGTTGAGGATTGATGGATATTAATAAAGTTTGGTCCAGAGAAGGGTTTGTTGATTTTTTTAGGGCAGGTTAAATGTAACCTAATAGAATGAAAGCAGAATCTCACCAGTTTTAGCATTGTTACACTGGTCACCCATGTCCTTTAGAATTGATTTTAAATGGCATATAAAGCTTTAAATAATACAATACAATACAAATGTATTTTTGTATAGCCCAAAATCACACAAGAAGTGCTGCAACGGGCTTTAACAGGCCCTGCCTCTTGGCTGCCAGCCTTGACTCTCTAAGACAAGGAAAAACTCCCAAAAAGTTGCCCCTTTCCATAGTTTGGAGTGTGTGTTCACCTAAATTCCAAGTTGTAACCTTAGATCTTCTAATAGTGGTCTGCTTATTATTCCAAGAGCTAAGCATAAAAGATATGTTGAGGCGTCGTTTTGCAGTATGTACCAAAAATCTGTAATACGTTACCAATAGAGATACGGCAGGCTAACACCATGCATCACTTGAAAAAAACGTCTAAACACCCAGGTTTTTTCATTTGGCTTTTTTGTAGGCACATTTTAGTTGTATACCTAATAGACTATAAATGCATAGGTTTATCATTTCTTCTGCGATTTGCAAACATTACTAATCTCTACTTTTTTCTCCCTTCTTTTTTGTTTTCTAGTGCAATCACCACTTTATTGAGGCGCCATGCGGCTACCTGTGATGTTCAAACTAAGGCAGGTGCCCCTGATGTCCATGAGACCTACTTCGTTGAATCCTCTGGGGCAACGCCTAGAAACAATGAGTTAAGGAATGATATATATATATATATATATATATATATATATATATATATATATGTTAGGTAGAATGCCCACTGGGAGCTGGGTGGTCTTTTGGCCTTGGATCCCCTGCAGATTTTTTTATCTACCTTAATATTGCTAGCTAATCATTCATTAGATGGGAAGGGACGAAAAAGTCACAGATTATAAGTACTGCCATTTATTGGTGTTTTACTACATTTATAATATCAAACTTAAGTATATTCTGAAAGTAAACAAAAGATCTTCAGTTTCACTTTAACACTATAAAGGTGTCCTCCTCAAAAATCAACAGTACGCCTGCCCTATGCACTATGCAAACCACCATGGCCTAAAACAAATGTTGGCTTCAGTGGTATACAATGCAGAAATTATTTTTTATTCAATATGCCGAAGTGATCCAATCTCCAGAAAATGCAGTGTTTTAACTTATTGATAAAGGAAAGCAGTATTCATTGGCCAAACACTTTACACCTATCTCCAATTTAACAGATTTATTTTCTTCACGTAGCAGTAATTGAATTTTTTTTTCCAATAAGCATTTCAGAGAATGAAGCTACCCTTGAGGCAGCTCTTTAGTGTCTCCAATTGCCCCAATTTTCATGTGCAAAAGAGAACTGGCCTATTTAAAATGAGTGCTGGAGCTGAAACCTGATTGAGGAAAAAGTAATAGTGACAGGAGAAGATAACAAAAAAGTCAGCAAGGAGCCAGTGCATCATTCAGGGACGGACATCAGTAATGAGACAGACAAAAACATCATAGAAACACTAAGAAATATCACACTTATAATTTATATGGTCAGTTAAAAAAAAAGAAAAAAAGAATGCGATGCAAAAACTTTGTACATGTTTTAAACTCAATCAGATGCTGAAAAGACAATTAGCTACATCCTCTCAAGGTCCTGGCCTCAAGATGCTAAGACAGCAGACAATATGAACGCCTACAGCTGTCTGGTTTTCATTATAAGCTAATCAACCTGGCAATCTTGTTTAAAAAAATCAGGCCACTTAGTAAACAGTGACTTGTCTTTTTCCTGTGTTTGCATTCCATCCATGTTTGGCTTTTCCATCAAAAGATGCATATTGCTTTTAAGGCATGTTGACATGCTAGTCTTTGTTCCGGCTTTTCAATTTCATAAGGCTGCACCCTTTTTCCTTTATAAGTTGCGCTTTAAATTAGCCAGTCTGTATGATGAGCAAACACAATGAGGAAGCTCCATGAAATGCAGTTGCGTCTTTCTATTGTATGAAAATTCACTAAGAAATAAGACACATCCTTTTGTGTGATACCTTTTTCACTACAATACACACAACTTTTTGATGCATTTAAAAGTAAAAAGGCAACACGAGAAATGAGTTTTAATCTATGGTACAATAAAAGTCCTATCCATTAGCACTATATTTTCTGAACAATGACAGTCTTGTAATTAGAGAGGTGCAAGTCTGCTGTGGCTGTATATATTTATCCATTCATTCTTTGAGTATTTCATTCCAAAACATAAATTAGGGGGTTGGAGGTGGCTGGTGTCTTAGCCTTTCCCAGTAGCACCACATAAAAGGCAGAAACCAACCCCAGTCAGGATGCCAGTAGATCACAGAATTGCAGTGATGTGAAAAGAGTGTGTTTAGGGTACCAAAACACCGAAGGTTTTGTATGGTCTAGTTAAAAATGCTTAAAAATGCTGACTAACGTCTTTGATGAGGTTGAGTATCGTCTGTGTCCCCAGATCCTAAAAAAAACAAGCCTCTATTAACAAGCCTCATGGGTCGATGCTTGCAGAGAGAAAGTATAAAAAAATAGGAGCCCCATGAATGTATTAGTGCTCTTCTTGGTCTCAGTGATGCTGAAGAGCATGACAGTGAATGGCACAAAGTAATGGGAATTGCCAATAGTGATTCTGAGAGTGTTCACATTGAGAGTAGACCTGTGATCCACTACAGAGTGACCTGCTTCTGCCTTAGGTACTCTTAAGTTACTACAGCTGCAGTGCTGCTTTGTGGAAATGTGTTTCTCAGCACACAACTTCCTTAAATTTGCATGACGAATTAGCCACTTTAGCATGGCACGCACATCATCAAAGTGCAAATGTGTCATGAATTGGCTATTCTGTGCTGGTCAGATGTACAGGGTGATGTGACTTTTATTCAGATTTGCTTATTCTAATATGAGGCAGTTTCAGTTATCCTAGATAATACGTGTTCTGCATACTGTATATTCCATAGTAACAGAGAAAGATTTCAGTGTTCATCCAACATTGGAGTGCTAAAACGTCTCTGTATAAAACACCTGTACTACCAGGCTTTTTGCACTACTTGTATGCTATTTTGAGTATTGGCACATCCTGCACCTTAGGTACTTAGATTGCCTGCTTGTATTATGTTTAAACCTCATATTTATATTTTTAATCTGAAAACCGTCATATTTACCATACATAAGCATAGTGGTTGATACTTACTGCTGAGAGGCATGGCAGCAAAGTATTTAGTGCTTGGAGTAAACAGATCCAGCATCCTGGGTTTGAATCCTGCACCTGAAAGTGGTGGTATGTGTGTAGTCTGTACGTTCTCCCCATGTCTTTGTGGTTAAATATACTAGTGATTCCAAACTGGCCCCATGTGTTTGAGCAGGTCCCACAATGGATTGGCATGTCCAGGGCTGCCAGGATAGGCTCGGATTCCCTGTAACCCATAGTTACTTTATTTAGGTTTTAGAAGTATAGGACACTTCTTACTATCATTTACTGTTATGTTTACTGATGTTGAAATATGTACTCTGTTGTTGCAACATGTTCAGTGCATTTTCACAAATATAATGACAAATTGAATTCAGCTGTATGGCAGCACAGATGCATGCATCCAAATAGGACACTTTAGAATTACTAATCAAGCCAACACACAGTTTATGTAAAGAGGATTCAGAAAGCATTTGGACCCTTTCCCTTATTCACATTTTGCTGTTTTTGCAGTCTTGTGCTAAATTTGTTTAAATTCATTTTTTGTTCAATTCAGTTCCAAGTCCGGGCTTTGGCTGGGCAATTAGAGAAAATTCCCAGAGTTGTACCTAAACTACTGAAGTGTTGTCTTTGCTTTGTGCTTAGGGTGATAGTCCTAATGGATGGTTAGCCTTCAGCCCAGTCTAATGGTTCAGAGAGGTCTGGAGTAGGATTTCATTTCGGACATTTCTCTACTTTACTCTGTTCCCCTTAGTGCTGAAAAGCAACCCAACAGTGTGATGCTGCCAATGACATGTTTCATCATTGGAATGGTATTGCACAGGTGATAAGCAGTGCCTGGTTTTCTCCACACATGATGCTAATCTTGGTTTCATCAGACCACAGACACTTGTTTCTTACAGTCCAAGAACCCTTCAAGTGCCTTTTTGCAAACTCCATATGGGCTTCTGTGTGTCTTCTACCGAGGAGAGGCTTCTGCCTGGCTACTTGATCATAAAGCCCAATCGAGCGGAGTTTTGCAATGATGGTTGTCCTTCTGGAAGTTTCTTCCACCTCCACCCAAGTTCTCCTGAGCTCAGCTAGAGTGACCATAGGATTCTTGATCATCTCTGTTACCTTGGCACTTCTTCTACAATTGCTCCAGTGGCTAGCCCTAAGAAGAGTTGTGGTTGTCCCAAACTGCTTCCACTTAAGAATTATGAAGGCACATGTGCTCTTGGGAACCTTCAATGCTGCAGGAAATTTTCTGAAGACTTACTCAGGTCTATGCCACAATACAATTCTGTCTCCAAGTGCTGTGGGCAATTCCTACAACCTCCTGGCTTGGTTTTTGCTCTTGTAAACACTGTTAATTGTGGGGCCTTACATAGACAGGCATCGGAGTTTCCTAACCATGTTCAATCAATTGAATTAACAGCAGGTGGACACAAATATCATAGAATATGAAATATCATAGAAGGGTCTGAATAATTATTGTCAATGTTGTATTTCAGATGTTTATTTTAATACATTTGCAAACATTTCTAAAATCTTGTTTTTGTGTTGTCATTCTGTGGATCAAGTGTTTGATGTTCATTTTTATTAAATAATTGTAGCACATGGCTGCAACATTAATATACTCTCTCTCATATATATATATATGCCTGACCAAACCCTGAGACAGATGGGTGACGTGGATATGGATACATAACATTTCTCAAAAGCACAGTCTGTAATAATAAAAAAAATATTGAATTCAGAAGCCATTGTTCTTGTTGCCCTTCTGCACTGAAACTGAATGATGCTCAGGATTTTGAGGGACCTTTAAAATCTGGAATATGAGATGGACTACTACAGAACCTGTATCCTCTGGGTGCCAGGTAATACATCATAGGAAGATAGCCATTGACCAGGCTCGTCCTCCTCACTATGCTGATGTTGAACTTGAGCCGCTTGGACCGCTGTAGATTGGCTTTAGGTCACCTTCAATGATGAACCAGCTTCTTCTTTGGGACTTTTAGTTGACCACTTAGATACACAAATAATGCTGCAATCCAATCAAGACGATTTTAGTTGCTAGTCCCTTTGCTTGTTCTTTACAGTTTGACATTCTCTTACTCAACATTTTCTGGCTTGCATGCTTGGTGCCACTTTCAAAAGATACTGTCAAGCCACATATGGCTTCTAGGAATGCTTTCTGGTTATCAGCATCCTTTCTGTTCGTGACACAGCAGATCCACAGGAAAACATTGTTGGATACCTATTACAGTTGTCTCCACAGTAACTACAGACCACATCCATTATGGAGTAATAGTTGCAAAATGCATGATTGAACAGTGGACATCATTTGGCACCTCTACGATTCCATGCTTCAGCTCGAAGCTGTATGTGCCTCCAGCCAGGGGAGGTTTTCAGATATCAGCAGACATACTTCCAGCCTCTATTCTGAACCAGTAAAGCATTATTCTGGTTTCAGTTGTTCATTTCTGCTTTCCAGGTTTTCATGGAAATTGGATGACTGGCACCTATTATTACGAGACACGGAGTATTAAATTCTGTCTTGGCCAGCTTAGTCATTCAAGTACAAGTAGAAAAGAAAGTCATTAGTCATTTCTCAACATATTAGTAGTTATTATCTTATTAAACTAAACATTTACTCTTCTGATGAAACAAGACTAATTAGGAATGGATTATAATGGTTTATACCATATTAAATAAAAAAAATAAAAAATGGAGAAAACACAGCACTGGAATCAGTTTACAGACTGAACTGGATAAAGAAACATTACCTCAAGCTCATAAGTACTGGTCTAATTTACAGTAACTTGGCAGGATATTGGAGTGTGATAATAAACAGAAAATATAAAAATTATGCAACTACCATGCAGAGATGCATTAAACTACTGTACTCTTCAAGTATTGTGAAAGCGCACCCAAAAAAATAATAAAAATTGCTGTAAAGAAAATGAGTTTAATCAAATCTGGAATGTCTTTAAAATTGTCTTATTGTTATCACTATATAAAAAGGTATTTTGTAGTTTTCATTAAGATTTACTTAAAAAAATTGTGAAGTTGAAATGTCTCTCTATTTGGGGAAAGAAAAGAATGAAGTTATTACTGCATAGCTTCTTGGTAACGTATTCCATGTGTCGTTGGTTCTCTGTGTAAAGAAAACACGTGTAATGTTTGTGCAAAATTTACCCTCAACAAGTTTCCAACTGTATCCCCATATTCCTGATAAACTCATTTTAATGTATCAGTCTCAAGATCCACAGTACTAAGATCCTTCATAATTTTAAACATTTCAATTATGTTACCTCTTAATCTTCATTCATTTAAACTGAAAAGGCTCAGCTCGTTTAATCTTTCCTCATAACTCATCCCCTGTAGCCCTGAAATCAGCGTAGTCGCTCTTCTATGGACTTTTTCCAGCACGGTCTGTAGCTTGGAGACCAAAACTGTACACAGTACTCCAGATGAGGCCTCACCAGAGAATTATAAAGCTTGAGAATAATCTATATATATTTCCTAACATTCTGTTAACCTGCTTAATAGCTTCTGAACACAGACTTCTTAATAGATTTTGGGCATTGTTTGAGAATGAAGTTGAAAAGAAAACTGCAGCATCATACATACTGTAATAGTCTCTTTGGATTGTGTCGTCAGGAAAACAAGATAATCTAGTGCTTTTTTGCTTTACGATGTTGTGTTGGTTTATGCCTTACATGTATAGCTACTGGCATACATGCAGTGAAATAGCAGAAATAAAACATGGATGCGTGAATACACTGGGTACCCCATGAACATGTAAATCCCATGAAGTTGTGAAAATAAAAGAAACCTTAATATGTTGGGTTTAATGTCATTCCATAGCATTACATAAAAAGTTGCATAAACAAAATCTGTACTCACCAGGAATGGACCCCAGCAGATAAAGGAAACCAGCATGATTGCTAGCAATTGACATATCATTTCAAAATGATGGGATCGTCCTTGTCTGTGTCTTGTCTCTTTCATTTTTAATTTCACTAAGGTGAATCCTGTGATAGTATTGCAAAGCATTGCTGCAAAAAGTGACAATAATCCTAAAACTGAAAAGAGCAGCAAAAAACATCTGTCCAATCCATCCAATTTCTGAATTTTGAAGAAGCACCAACTTCGAGATTCCTGGACTTTATAGTGTCTTCCCACTATTATAGGCAATAAGGCAACAAACATGGCCAGAAGCCACACCAGAAACAAGAGCTTCTTCATATGCTTGGGAGCCAGCTTGGTGGAATGTAGCAAAGGATTGGTGATGCCTATGCACCGTTCCACTGCCATTACACTACCAAGAATCAAAGGGCACAATCCAAAAAAAACCATGCAAACTCCAAAAATATTGCACAAGATTTCGTGAGGGTCAAAATGACTCCAGTTTTTGTGCTGTGCATAAACATATAGTGCGAGAGAGCCATTGGTGACATGTCCCAGGAAATCAGTAAATACCAAGCCAGCTGCAAAAAACAGGAAATTTGCTTTTGACTTCAACCTAAAGCGTCTGTATGCACTCACAAGGATCATCAAAGCCAGACAGTTAGACAGGACACCAGCACTCATTGCAAAGACAGAGACCAGGATGGCGGGCTCCACAGTGTTATTTTTGTATGTCGTCACTTCTGTGATATTAACACACATCACTGCATTGAGGGAAGCCTAAAAGGGAATGGGATTGACCAGTTTGTGTTAGAAAATTATAAGAAGTATCATTATCTTACACAATCAAAGAATTAATGGGATACAATGTTTAAATCATTAAATAACAAATATATAGAGTAAAATGTAACCATTAAGGCATTTTAGTTCAATTTCACATTCCATCTTAATATTACTGTACATTCAGCATAGTGGTATCACTTAACCTGTTCCTTCTTTTGTTGAAGTTACACATCTTTAAACTTGTTTTCATATGTAATGCAACAGTTTTAGAAATGTTAGAACTAGAAAGAACAAACTGTAATATATTTTGATGTACTTCCCATCCAGTATTTGCTATTTTGCTAAATGTTCCAGAATTTGTCTTTAATTCTCCATTCTATTTAGTTCACTGTCATAATAAAATGAAAAGCATGTCTTAGCTCCACAGATGAAGAAACATGCAGTGACAATACAATACATGGTAGAACAACACCACAGACACAATGACTAAACAGAGCAATTATAACTAAAAATAAAGGGTTGAAAATTATAAAGGGTTGAAAATTGTATTTCTTGCAAACTATAAATATTAGATATAAGCTTACAACATATATCATACAGTAAAATAACAATTAGAAGGATAAACTAAACTGCCAGTGCAATCTTAATAGTGCAGGTGCTGTCGCAAGGGAATTTTGAACTCTGGTCAAGCACATAATTGTATGGCAATTAAAAGATTAAATGGCCCAAACTGTGGAGAAAATTGCTTGAGAGTTTGGTAGTGCAATACAAGCATGGTATGAAATCAGTTACTAGGTTGGAGGGAGAAAAAAAAGTTTGTTGCTGCGGTGTGTAGGTTCTGACAATCAATGATTAAACATCAAGGATTAAAGGAGAGCATTCTTATGAAATTTCATGTCATTAATATCCAATATGGATGGAATCTGAGATGGATATCGTCACTGAAAGGGAGAAATGATGGTTGGATGCTTGCAACTGTGAAGAAAACAAATCCTAAGTAGATGTGCTTTTTGTATATGAATGGGATTGGACATTCTTTGAGAAGCATCATGTAAATAGGACTGTTCTACCTTCAGGTGAGGATTGGAGAAGGGCTTGCAAGAAAAGCAAATGGTTAAGTAGTGAAGATTTCAAAGGTTAGTTAACGGACTAAATGAGAATTGGCTTTGCTCTGGAAATCAGGGAAAATTGGGAAGGATGGATGGATAGATAGGATAGATTTGTCCCCAAGGGGTAATATGGCTTTTTACCGAAGCTGTTTAAAGAAATACATACATGCATGCACTGGTAGATAAATACAAATACACACACATCTATGATCTGAATTCACACCAGAATCACTAAAAAGAAAGAATAATTTAAAAAGAAAGAAAACTATTGACTTGGCAGTCATGGTCACACTGAGACATTATACAGACATATTACTGTTGGTATTAAAGGAGTCCCAGTTATGTTTCCTGACTCACTTCTGTGCATAATTTATTGGCTGAAAGTACTCTGTGGTAGTGTATCAGAGAGAGAATGGGCAGCACTGTTCATAATAACACTCAGTTTTGTTTTAATACGCTCCTTGCTACGACCTCCAGGGGGTCCGGAGTGCTTCCTATAACAGAGCCAGCCCTTTTAATTAGCTTGTTAATTTGGTGGGTCTCTGCTGAAGTGAGTTACCAGTTCAGCCCACACCACTGTAGAAAATTGTAGTGGCCATCACAGAGTTGTAGAAGATGTGAAAGATGTCACTTCCCGTATGAAAGGATCATAGTCACCTAAGGAAAAAAAAAAAATAGAGTCTGCTCTGCCCTATTTTATCTAGTTCCTCCGTGTTTGTCATTGACAAGAGCGATTTCAGTTTTCTTCAATTTGTTTCAAAACAGTCCTTATATTTTTGAAATGTTCAAAACCCTGTTTGTTTCAGTCGAAGTTTGGAGAGAGGTGAAGCCTTTGCTGGCAACAACAGATGCAAGAAAGAAACTAAAACAGATCAGTCCATCAGCATATACAAGTCAAGTGGCGCTTTTATAAGATAACCACTTGCATAGTCAGAAACCTGTACCGTCACTTTTGTTCACTCTCCTAATGGAGGCCAGAGTTTTTAGTTCAAATCGCAGTCCAGAGCTGGAGTGGCTTACTGTGTGGTGAGAGGATCAGCCATACAAAAACATCTCCATCACACAGATACAAACTCACTCATTCGCACTTAACCAATTTAGTCTGGAGTGTGGGAGGGAAGCGAGATGAACAGTAGAAGAAAATATAAATTTAAATTCCATATTTTTGGATTCTGCTGGTTACCAATTCGGTGTCTGCCAGAATATCTTGCTTTCTTTGTACAATATGACTAGAAAACACTATGTCATTGGGACCTAGTGGATAAAGTATTGGACTAGGCTGGACTGACTCGTTGGACCCTGAAGGAGTCACTTCACCCTCCTTTGCTACTTTGTTGCAGTTCAAATAATGAGTGTGCTATTAAACATCATGGAGTCGTATTTTCAGTGTAAATATTCTGTATAAAAGTATAGTGCAGCTAATGGAAAACTATACTTTTACTCATTCTGATGTTTTTGGTTTCATGTAATAGCAATGTACGTATGTGATTAAAATACATTAGGACATAAAAATGATTAAACATTGATTAAAGATACGTTTGTAGCCACCTACATGTTATAGGCAGAATATAACATTAATGTTTAGCAATAAAAAGTTACAAAATTAGATGTTTTATTCATAATGACTGCAAGGCAAGGGATACTTCAGTAATCATATTCAATACAAACCAGGAAAGGTTTGAAATAAAGCAGGGAACAAAGTGCTGTGAATACAAATTCTTTTTAAATTATTTTTCTCTTGCTTTTTATCAGTATCTGTGTGATCAATACATGCTTGTTCACTCTTTGTTACACTCTGTAGGTGAGGAAGCGCCATAATAATTAGCAGTAAAAAGGCTGCAGAATTATTCTTCTGAGACGTACATCATTACTTGTCTCAAAAGTGACATTCAAGTGGGTATTCAAGATAATATATGACGAAGGTTTGTGTTTTATTTGAGTTTAGTTCTACAGCCTCACACATCAGTTGTTAAGATTTATTAATTTGTTATATGCGTTAAAACCAGAAGCGGACTTGCAGTACATTTTCTCTCTCTAATTGAGTTGTTAATTGGGTTTTGTTTTTGACATGTGTTTCTTTTGTCTTATGTGCAATAGTTTTTTCATATACTGTATAAAAATTTTTATAATATGCCTATAATGGAATTATACATGTGTTGATAGATTGATTGATTGATGCTTTATATCATTTTTAATTGTTCCGTATGTACAATTGTGTTAAGGTTTCTGCTTACTCTAGTTTGCGGCTAATTTGTATTTTTCGCGATTTTCACAGCGGTTTTGTACTTAAATGTTCTCTGTTGTTGATTCTCTGCATCCTAAATCTAATCAGAGGACATAAGTGAGCACTGCTGCACTGATACAAGAAAAATAATATACAATAAAATTTTCAAATCTGGTTATTCCAATTCAGGGTCACAGAGACCAGAGCCTGTCTCTGCAGCACAGGGAACAAGTTAGGAAGCAACCCTGTACAGGCCTAACCACAGGATCCACTTGCTAATACACCCACAATTTATAAATTATTAATCTAACCAGCACATCTTAGGGGATGAGGGAGGAAAAACCTATTCACACACAAGAAGAGAGAGAGAGTATCTGCAATCTCAACAAGGACAATAAATCATCTGGAATAGAGATGGATTGGTCATTAGAGGATGCAGAATGTTTTCTGGTGGGCGAGAGTCTAAATAAAGTGAAAGGTATTTCTGTTTAAATTTTAGAACAGGTGCAGAATGTGTGCTGGGGGCACCCTAACCAGCGACAGCAGGTGCAAGCGTGAAGTGTGGACTGTCCAGGTAAACTAAAAGTAAAGAAAGCTATATTTTTTTATTTCACACCCTTATCCAGACTAGTTAGCCTCATTTCCCACCAGATTCAACACCAAACATCTTCAAGCAGAACTACTGTATACTGTACATAAGACAATTTCCTCAAAAACAATGGGATGAACAGAGAAATGTTGTCTCAATGTGAGGAACTGTACTTCCTCTAACTTCTGTAGTTATCATTTTCTGTGTTTTATTACAATCTACAGTAGATGCCAATGGTATTAAGAAAGAACACATCAGAACAGATGAGCAAGAGAGAAGCCTTGTGTGCATCCTTACTGAACAAAGTCATGATGGGGCGGCTCTTTACAGATGTTATACAAGTTATTGGGAAGTGAGTGGTGCTTAGCTACAGAAATATGTGACACAGATCAGATCTGATCTGTTAAGAAAAGAGTGAACCCCAATAACACACTGAATTTAGACCAACCTTTGTTTGTGGTACTGATACAGACATCTGCTTCTCGAATGTATATATATCTGTAGATGACTGTGTACCAAATCAGTCTGGTGGGCATACAGTGCATTTATGGCAACTGTTACCAGTCAGTATTGCCCTATTGCTATCCTCGGCTTTTATTTTTTACATCATCAGTCCAGGATTTTGTATTGAAACCCTCCTCATCTCGCCCCACCAGTCCTAGCTGCTCCCTTATGTTTGTACACATATACAGCATATATACACAGCAGTGGGTATTGTGCTCAAAGAAACAATATTGATCATTCCTTTTTTGTTCCTCTTCCTTGCCATCAGGAGCCGAGAAATTCACAGATGTTGTCCACTAAAACCAACATGAAGTAGGACAGCTTTCAGCATGCTGTTGATGTAGATATGCACTGTGAAGTCTGAACTGTCAGACAAATTTGTTTTTAATAAAATTTATGCAGGAGATGTATACTCAGGTTATATATCTGAACACATGTTGGATTTGGATCGCTTTGTAAAATTAATTTGAAAAGTCCAACAAAAAAAAAACAGATATGAACTAAAATTTGGAAATGAAGTCACTTTTACCTGCAGTGTTACTAAAGTTTCCTGCATATACCTAAGAGGATAATACAGCAGACCAAGGTATCATTCTGGCATTAGGTTTCTTGCATAGTAAATAAGACAGATGTCTATAGGAGCATTTGAATTACTTCATCCCCCTGACACAGGGTGGGTGATCAATCAGCACATAGAGAAGAGCTGTCTACTACGCTGACTTTTCACAGTTTAAAAGGTAGGGCCGTTTTTTTTTTATCACTGGATTTGTTTGCATTTGGAGTTGCACTGAGTGTATGAATTTTAACGTACACGGGACACGAGTGCTCATTTTGACATTTACTTGTTTGGGTTTGTTATCCATGTGAACTGTGTGCGTGTGTGTCATGGCACGCATACCAACCAGATCAGTTTACGCAGAGGCTTCTCAGTGTATGTCACCTGTGTTCAGTGGGCTGCCAGAAGCCATGCATTCCCTATAAAATGGAGTATCCCTATCCAACCAACAGCATAGGAACTGAATCCAAGATAAAAGAGGCCACTGTACCACCCTATAAAAGATACAATGTCTCAATTGTAAAATTTTAAAATTAAACTACACAGTATTTCTAGATTCCTATATATAAAATTACAATATTTTGCATGTTCATACATTTAAGATATGATCAATGCATCTTGTAAAGGTTTCAATCTTACAGTTTCTTTTCAACCTATTATCCTGCATCTACAATACAGGAACTCATTTTTTCAATAGATTTAATTACTTTAATACATGAAGGACATTATAGATAATACTACTTTGCATAACAGTCTAGAGCAGTATAGTGGTTTCTCACATGTGTTACAGTTATTGGAATTTGGGTTGAATTTCTAGCTTAGTCATGGTCGGAGTGGAGTTTGCATGTTTTTACTTGCTTGCAAAGGTTTTCTTTGGATAGTCTGGTTTCCTCCCACACTGCAAAAACAAGCAAATTATAATGACTGGTAAACATTTAATTTTCCCAGACAGTAGGACTGAGTGCAAGTTTGCGCGTGGACTGTTTGTATGAAATCTGCATGTACTGTACATGTCACTGTGTGACTTCACCAGGGGGTCTGTTTTAATCTCACATTCTAAAGAGATACTGTACATAGTTTAACTGGCACCTCTAAAAATTGCCCTAATAGAAGCAACCTTAAGCGCAATCTGTGATTGACTGCTGTCTCATCTACAGTTTCCTTTTGCCTTTAGGTCCAAGGATTTGCTACAAGAAGTTATGAAAACAATTGGTTAAGAACATGATTAACAGCCCAGCAGAATATTGCTTAGCTATTACAATATCCCATATGGTCTGCAGTACACTACAAATGTTTAAACAATTGTTTAAGCAATTCAAAAGTCAGTTTACTTTCTAAATATTACAATTCTCCACACTTCATTGATTTTTGTTTTTTTTTACGTCACTGTTCCATTACAGGATTCCAGAGAAACAGGATGAATTCTCAAAAGACAAAGCACAAGGCAGAAATCCACTGTGGATAGAACATTAGTTACATGCCATACCAGGGTCACTCTGGATTTGCAGGTGTAACAGAGAAAATGTCACACACTACCAGGACTAGCATTCAGAGCCGCCCCTTCCTACACACAAATCAAACACAGTGTGTGGGGACCCACAATCAAAGGACTGGTGTGAGGCGGGGCTCACCTAAAGGTGCTATTGTTTCATTAATCATCAATTTAACGTCTTCGGCTGCCAGCTGCTGGGATAACTTGCCATTGACAAGCAGAGAGATGGCTTCAAGTCAACCCCAGTCAGGAGCACAGAAAAGAAAAAAAAACCATGAAGAAGCCACTTGTGCTGAGCTTGAAGGTGTGCTTAAAAATCTAAAGCTGTCTAACTTGCAGTTAGTTAGCTAACATTACATCAATTGCTACTACACTAAAGCTACTGGTTTACTGGAGCAACACTGAAATAACAATAGCATTATGTAGAATAGTTTTGATATGGAGTGTTTAACAGAAATTATCTAATGTTATAGTACCTAGCTGACACGTGGTTGTGGGTTATCTAATTCCACTATTTAGACCTCGGGACTGATGCACATTGCTAAGGGCTTCTAACGTTAGTCAACATATTAAGCACTCTGAGTGTTAATGCATTGAGGACCTGTTTGTAAATTCACCAACACACAAGCTCTCTTGCTTATTGGTTACCTAGCTGAATTGTGGAAAAAATACCAAGCAAGCAACTTTGACACACAAAGAGAGTAATGAGCTCAAATTAACTTCAATTGTTGGTTAATTATATTGGCAACTGACACTACCGGTTTAGTTAACCTCTAATGGCTATCTGCTGTCTTTGGAAGGATCAACTGAAGTTTAGATTAATTCTCAAGTGCAAGTGATACGTTCACATTTTCATATATATATATATATATATATACATATATATATATATATATATACAGTATATATATTATATATATATATATATATATATACACAGTATATATACATACATTCAGCTTCATTTCTTTCTGTATTTTTTGCTTTAAGTACTTTTACTAAACACTTCAGTAGTAGTATTAGAATTTTTATTATTAGTGGTGGGAGTATTTTTTACTCATTATTATTAGTATTTATTATTCTTATTCGCAGTAGTAGTATTAGCATTATTAGTATTAGCAGTAGCAGCAGTAATATTAAAATTGCTTTTGTTGTCATAACTTTTCACAAGCAATACTGTTGTGTATATCAAGTAACAGCACATCGATACCCTGAACCATTATTACTACTTATTAGGCCTTAATTTAGGAAATAAATAAAAGTTAGGTTTGTGATGTATACCTCTTTATTTATTTAAATATTTATTGTTCAAATTAAAGCTGTTATAAGAAATACTATAGAAGTGGATTCAAAGAGGGATGGATAGGAGATGTTGGGAGCCCAAGAAGGTGGTCCTGCATAGGGTTTAGCCAGGGGTAACACTGCTACTATTCACATTTAGAGCTAAGAGGTGACAGCTCTAAACACTGTGGCAGGCTATTTTAACATTCAATCTATTTTCCTTGATATCAGCAGTAATAATACTGATATTGTCAGTTAGCTTAAAATTGAAAACAGATATCCAGTTTTTCAAATTAGATACTGAGCTTTTGAAATTTGTTGGGAGTTTTTCCAAAAGTTAATGATTCATTTATATCTATCTATCTATCTATCTATCTATCTATCTATCTATCTATCTATCTATTTCACGGATACATTGCTGCAGTTGGCGATTTCCTAATTGCTCTTTTCTTTTCACACTTTGGCACAAATGGCATGCCATAGAAGCAGGTTGGATTGCAAGGCAATGCTATTGACAGAGACAGTTGAATAATCAACTAAATACGGTCAGGGGTTTTTGAGCTAACAGTTATACTGCAACAATGCTGTCAAATTTGTGATTTTTAAATACTGAACAAATGAGAATAGGATTGGGACTATGGTAATGTGTGAACATGACACTCAATCAAATTTTCAGGCACTAATGAATCTGAAAATCAGCCGGGCACATCTTAAGCTCCTCCTGGCCAAAAAGGTTTGGACGTACTGTTAGCTAGGTTTATATATGTTTAATAATGTTGTCAGTTGATATGGCTTAATTTTTAACAGCATAAGCTATGCACTTATCAACTTATCTGTTATAGGCATCTCTACTGATGACAATTTGCACCTGCGTTCATGTGTACCACCTCAGCTATGCAAACCAAATGAATCTGATTAAATGATCAGGGATTTAGAATTTTTATATTTACACCACAAAATTGCCAACAGACATTAACCAATGAGTGTAATGTAGGTCAGAGGGTCAGAAAGACCATATTGAGAGATTACAAAAAAACAAAAAAAAACACATCTACCCAAAACTTATTGGTACAGTACATGTAGCTAGATGTTCACATTCACTTGGCATAGTAAATATGGGGTCTGGTTGGCATACAGCACAAAACACAATGGTGCCTTCTGAGTCTGTTGTGCTCTTTTTACAAGAGAAAGTGACAGGATGCACACGGGGGTATTAATCAGTTCTCCATTTGTGAAATGGCATAAAATGTATAGCAATAGGCAATCAAGCATAAACACAAAGCTTATAATCAACAGAACTAAGGTTTTTGTCCCATCTACTGAAAGAACAGTCAGGTCTCAGTCATATTGGACTGAAAAAGAGCAGCAACCATCAAAGAAAGCAGACATTTGCTAAAGTCGATGTCAGGCACCATGCTCTTCTGTGGTCACCAGTGTAGTGGCCTGAGGTGACAGGGAATCTGATAACCCAGGGAACCTCCCGTCTTTAATATGAATACTGAGGAACTATTGAAACAAATACATTGAGCTGCCACTTACTGCCAATGACTTATAATATTGTTTTGTTTTTTTTGTTGACGCTCCTGCTTTATATGTCAAAAGGTATGATAGTATAAGGTTTTAGTATTACCAAATACAGTATTGAGTTCTATTTTACAGTTAATGCACAGAGTGCATTTACTTAGTTCATTTATAAATAAAAATATTGGTGCATTTTGCTTTGAAATGAACACTTATATGGCTGTTTTGGGAACTGGAATGAGAGATAAAGCTACGCTTTGAATATACAAAATAAATGGTCCTGTTTGAATATCTAGGTCTATCTTGTATCTCTATTTATGTCAACCTTTCCATGAGAAATATACAAGATATATTGAAAATGAACAAAACAGTAAGCTATTTCTTTGGAAAAAAGGCCGCCCCATTTAGGAGGCTGACTGTGCCCCTAGAATCTGAATACAAATGACCATAATTTCAGTGTGGTTTCAGTTGATTTCTCAAGAAATACAGCAATTACTTTGAGTCATTAGACAACCTACAACGAAGCTGCAAAAAGGTAAAGAATCCTTGATGCCGTCAAACTGATATTTTCAAGGAAACACAGTTTTTTTTAAGATTGAATGTATTACTCTGTAAGCCATTTCCAATCAAAATAACAAGACATCTCTGTACAATATTTTATAAAATTAGACATCTGTTTCACTTTTTATAACAGTATACATTTCTTATAAAACATATATGCCCACCTCCATTGAGAACAGCGCTATTATACGTAGGAATAAACATAACATTCATCTAAAAGGCATAAAGTATTTGTTGTATTCAAAAAACTGACATCCTCAGCATTAATCTGCGACTTGGTGAGGCTTGGGTCATTTCGATATACTCGGATTAAAGGTAAGTAAAAAAATAACTCTAAAAACTAATTAATTAATCAACTGAGAAGCATTTTAAGCAACCAGATCAATATCTGTAGGGGTTGTGTGCCCCAATCATTTTCTTCTTGCTGTTTGATTTCGCAAAAAATGAAAAAAAAAAATATGTAAGGTGTATTGAACAGTTAAAAACAGGAAGTACACTTTACGCACTCCACTGCAATGTGCGCTGCAATGCATGCTTTTATTGACTTTTGTTTTTCAGTTTATTGTGCAATTATGTCTTAAGAACCTGGGACGTCAAAGAAGAAATACAACACTTTCCTTTTTATTCATATTTTTCTGTGCAAGTAACTGATTCGCTAAACTGGTTGTACAGTATTTGTGTTTAATGTGTATCGTTTCTGGAATCTAGTCAACAGTTTAAGTTTATATATTCGAGAGAAATGTATAGAAGCGACATTTTAGCTAAACTATTAGAAAGCCGAAATATCAGAAAGCAAACAACACACACACACACACACACCGCCCGCCCTTACAAAAAAAAAACAATTGCAGGATCCTAAATCTACAACAAAAACCTCGAACTGCAGAATTGAAGTCCGCAGGGGAAAACTGAGGAAAGGGGACAGTTGAAGCTTGTCAGCTAAGCATAACGGGGGTCTTTGGTCAAGGAACCCAAATGAAACGCGAAATGAGGTGTACAAACTGTGAAGTTGCATCACTACCTCAAGGCGCCACTCACCGCTGATTTGCAACAGCAAAATAAAATTTCATTTCAGCCGATCACGCTCATCACACCACGCGGTTAACAAGCGAGTCGATATTTACAGCAGAGCGACAATCGCAGCAAAAGCTTCACTTTATTGGCAAAGTTAACAATAGCGAGGCTTTAATGACTGCATAGCGGGTCTACGTGCCAGGTTTATTCCTTCCTTTAAACTGCCAGACTGTCTTACTTCAGAGGATTATTAAGTAAAATCACAATAGATAAACACAAATAATGTAGAAGCTGATACAATTATGAGGCTCATAACTGGCTGCGATTTTCTCTTTCCCGTCTGAGAGTCTCCAAATCTGTAAACTAAGAATTAACATAAAAATTAAGTGGTTAAATCTTTTAAAAAGAGCTTTAGTAATTGTGCAGCATTGCCGAATTCCCTAAAATAATTTAACAAAGACGGCGGTGCAGCCGAGCCAAAATAATTCCGGTCAGACGCAATGCTACAACATTAATATACGTATCAGAAATAATGACCGTATCTGCTTTTTAAGTGCTTAAGTGCCAAATGGAAAACGAAACCGCAGCACCGTTTCATCCTCGGGAAAGGTAAAATCGGATAATGATTAAAAACATGTATTCATCTGGTCATACTTTTTCGAACCTAATCTTTCCAATGTACAGCTGTGTTCACGGAGATCCATGCAAGTCACCAGATAACCCTGGACGGGATGCTATTCCACGACTGAACGGAATAATTCGGACCCACCTGACAGATTTCGAGTCACCTGAAAACTTAGCAGCCTGTTGCCGGACTTCCAGGAGTCGGAGTCTCCGGGTGAACATGTAAACTCCAAAGCAGGTCTGACTGAGGTTCAAGTTGTTCCCGCTTTACAACAGCGACATGGTAAATAGAGGTGGGTAAAGCAGCCAAGATTTTAAAGGGTATGCAGGATTCGCCTGAGTACCCTCCTGGCGAAGCGGTGAGTTCGTGTGCGTCTCCTCAGTGAAATGTGCTCAAATCTGCGCTTCCACGATAATAATGATTCGAGGGGAGCGGCAATTGCCGTCTCTTTTGCGGCGAGTCTCACCTGTGGTGAGTGGGCTCCAATAACCCTCTGAATTACAGAAAAGATTGCAAAGTCTGGTGAATTCCGCAGCGCTACAGCGCAGTCGCTATTCTTCTCCTGCCACTCTTCTTTTAATGTTTGACCCAAAGCGGAGGTACGTGTCTTATATCGGAGAGCGCGCCCTCACACAGGCAAGTACACCTCTAGCGGGAAGTGATCGCCCACTCAGCTGCTGCAGACCTGTTCCTACTTTGAATTTGTATCATCTTATGAATTATTCATCAATGCGTAAATTATATTCTAAGGCTTTAAGTGACATTTATTTGCGTATTATTTGCGTATACATAGGCATGTAACCGAAGCAATTCAAGATCCATTTTTGCTAAGACATATCGCAAAATCTCGAAAAATACTCGGGCTTTAAGTGGCTATTGATTCTAATGCGTGGCATCTTCTGAACTTATTTGTATTTCATCCTTCAATCAATTTTCTCAATCAATTCTTTCCAGAAGAGGGTCAATCAGAGTCTCACTCAACAGTATCTTGGCAGTATTAGGAGCAGTTAAAATGTAACCCTGGGTAGGAAGTCTTCTATAATTTATTTTCTCTGGAATATAATTATGTTGTGGTATTTTCAAACTTGAGGTTTATGTGAAAACTAGATTAAGCTTGAAAATGCTCTTCATCAAGCTAAAGAAAATAATTACTTACAAAACCTAAATCATACAACTCTTCCCACAAAAAAAAAATAAATCAAATAAAGTAAATTATACAAACAACCAAAATACTTACCAGGGACTGTATTACAGATACAAGTAATTGAAGCATGATAATCCTGGATATTATTAGAAAGAGGTGAGAATGTAAAAATGACACTAAATCAGCAAACAAAGCAGTTAAAAAGTAAAACATCTATCTATCTATCTATCTATCTATCTATCTTGACAAGTGGGGGTGCCTCAGTGCCACGCCATCAGACATAAGTCAACCACAAATGGTTCCAATTAATTAATTTATTAACAGTAGTATCTTTACAGGCTTTAACCCACCATCAATAATCAAATGACACAACAACAGCTTTCATCTACTTCCCATCTTTCTCTTAGAGCATTGTATATCTCACTCTCAACTCTGGCTCTCTGATGCAGGGAGACGGCTCCTTTCCATCATAAACCCAGGAATGCCCCTGTAATTGAGATGTTAACAAACAGAAGCACTTCCAGGTTCAACAGAAGCCTCAAGACTCCTATTCAATAGCAGCCTATGACGGCACCCATGGACAGACTCCAACTCTCAGGCAACCCTGCAGGTGTCCAGTCAGAGAAGTCTCTTACTTACTGCTTCTCCACTGCAGTTAGCCTTCCATTACATCAACCCATCTGGGTAAGGAATCTTCCTCAACTCCCATCGGGATGTTAGACCACCCTCTCTGGTATTTACAATATATACGTGTGTGTATATATTGCCCTAAGAGGTAACGTGGGTCCTCCTTCCCATGGGCTCACCACCTATGGGAGGGGCCAAGGAGGTTGGGTGCAATGTGAGTTGGGTGGTGGCCGAAGACGGGGACCTTGGCGGTCTGATCCTCGGCTACAGAAACTGGCTCTTGGGACGTGGAATGTCACCTCTCTGAAGGGGAAGGAGCCTGAGCTAGTGCGAGGTGAGAGGTTCCGGCTAGATATAGTCGGACTCACCTCGATGCACAGCTTGGACTCTGGAACCAATCTCCTTGAGAGGGGCTGGACTCTCTACCACTCTGGAGTTGCCCCCGGTGAGAGGCGCCGAGCAGGTGTGGGCATACTTATTGCCCCCCGACTTGGAGCCTGTGCATTGGGGTTTACCCGGTGGACGAGAGGGTGGCCTCCCTCCGCCGGGTGGGGAAGGGTCCTGACTGTTGTTTGTGTGTATGCCGAACAGCAGTTTGGAGTATCCACCCTTTTTGGAGTCTCTGGAAGGGGTGCTAGAGGGCATACCTTCTGGGGATTCCCTCGTTTTGCTGGGAGACTTCAATGCTCACGTGGGCAATGACAGTGAGACCTGGAAGGGCGTGATTGGGAGGAATGGCCCCGCCCAATCTGAACCCGAGCGGTGTTTTGTTATTGGACTTCTGTGCTTGTCACGGATTGTCCATAAAGAACACCATGTTCAAGCATAAGGGTGTTCATATGTGCACTTGGCACCAGGACACCCTAGGCCTCAGGTCGATGATCGACTTTGTGGTCGTGTCGTGGACTTGCGCCATATGTCTTGGACGGGTGAAGAGAGGGGGAGCTGTCAACTGATCACCACCTGGTGGTGAGTTGGCTTCGATGGTGGGGAAGATGCGGTCAGACCTGGTAGGCCCAAACGTGTTGTGAGGGTCTGCTGGGAGCGGCTGGCAGAGTCCCCTGTCAGAAGTAGCTTCAACTCCCACCTCGGCAGAACTTCAACCACGTCCCGAGGGAGGTGGGGACATTGAGTCGAATGGGCCATGTTCCGTGCCTCTATTGTTGAGGCGGCTGACCGAGCTGTGGCCGCAAGGTGGTGGTGCCTGTCGTGGCGGCAATCCCGACCCCGTTGGTGGACACCGGCGGTGAGGGATGCCGTCAAGCTGAAGAAGGAGTCCTATAGGACTTTTTTGTCCTGTGGGTCTCTGGAGGCAGCTGATAGGTACCGGCAGGCCAAGCGGAACGCGGCGGTTGTTGCTGAGGCAAAACTTCGGGCATGGGAGGAGTTTGGAGGCCATGGAGAGCGACTTTGGACGGCTTCGAGGAGATTCTGGTCCACCGTCCGGCGTCTCAGGAGGGAAGCAGTGCAGTGTCAACACCGTATATGGTGGGCTGCTGCTGACCTCGACTCGGGCGTTGTGGGTCGGTGGAGGAGTACTTGAAGACCTCCTCAATCCCACTAACATGCCTTCCAATGAGGAAGCAGAGTCTGGGCTCTCCCATCTCTGGGACTGAAGTCACCGAGGTAGTCAAAAAACTCCTTGGTGGCAGGGCCCCGGGGGTGGATGAGATCGCCGGAGTTCCTTAAGGCTCTGGATGTTGTAGGACTGTCTTGGTTGACACGCTCTGCAACATCGCATGGACATCGGGACAGTGCCTCTGGATTGGCAGACGGGGTGGTGGTCCCCTCTTTAAAAGGGGACGGAGGGTGTGTTCCAACTATAGAGGGATCACACTCCTCAGCCTCCCTGGAAAAGTCTATTCGGGGTTCTGGAGAGGAGGGTCCGTCGGATAGTCGAACCTCGGATTCAGGAGGAACAGTGTGGTTTTCGTCCTGGTCGCTGAACAGTGGACCAGCTCTTCACCCTTAGCAGAGTCCTGGAGGGTGCATGGGAGTTTGCCCACCAGTCTACATGTGTTTTGTGGACTTGGAAAAGGCATTGACCGTGTCCCTCGGGAATCCTGTGGGGGTGCTCGGGAGTATGGGGTACGGACCCCTGATAAGAGCTGTTCGGTCCTGTACAACGGTGTCAGAGCTTGGTCCGCATTGCGGCAGTAAGTCGAGCCCGTTTCCAGTGAGAGTTGGACTCCGCCAGGGCTGCCCTTTGTCACTGATTCTGTTCATAACTTTTATGGACAGAATTTCTAGCGCAACCAGGGTGTTGAAGGGGTCGGTTTGGTGGACTCAGGATTGGGTCACTGCTTTTGCAGATGATGTTGTCCTGTTTGCTTCATCAGGCTGATCTTCAGCTCTCTCTGGATCGGTTCGCAGCTGAGTGTGAAGCGGCTGGGATGAGAATCAGCACCTCCAAATCCGAGACATGGTCCTCAGCCGGAAAAGGGTGGAGTGCCCTCTCAGGGTTGGGGAGAGATCCTGCCCCAAGTGGAGGAGTTCAAGTATCTCGGGTCTTGTTCACGAGTGAGGGAAGAATGGACCATGAGATCGTCAGGCGGATCGGTGCGGAATCCGCAGTGATGCAGGCTCTGCATTGGTCTGTCGTGGTGAAAAAAGAGCTGAGCCATAAGGCAAAGCTCTCAATTTACCAGTCGATCTACGTTCCTACCCTCACCTATGGTCATGAGCTATGGTTAGTGACGAAAGAACGAGATCGCGAATACAAGCGGCTGAAATGAGTTTCCTCCGCAGGGTGTCTGGGCTTTCCCTTAAAGATAGGGTGAGAAGCTCAGTCATCCGGGAGGGGCTCAGAGTAGAGCCGCTGCTCCTCCGCATCGAGAGGAGTCAGATGAGGTGGCTCGGGCATCTGATCAGGATGCCTCCTGGACGCCTCCCTGGTGAGGTGTTCGGGCACGCCCAACCGTGGAGGCCCGGGGAAGACCCAGGACACGCTGGAGGGACATGTCTCCGGCTGGTCTGAGAACACCTTGGGATTCTCCCGGAAGAGCTGGAAGAAGTGGCCGGGGAGAGAGAAGTCTGGGCCTCTCTGCTTAAGCTGCTGCCCCCACGACCCGACCTCAGATAAGCGGAAGAGGATGGATGGATGGATGGATGGTGTGTGTGTGTGTGTGTGTGTGTCACTTGCCTGTATTACTTCCTTGTTAAGAAGAAAGGTAAACAGATTTGAAAGCATAAGATGCATGGGCTGCCTATTTTGGGTTTTTGGTATTTGGTACACTGTATTAATTCCCAAGGAGAAATTGTCTTTTCGCATGACCTTTCAAGGTCAGAGCACAGGGTATCTATAAATAAAATCTTGTCTAGAGTAGTTGTTGCAGCTAGCAAAAATAATAGGGCAATTTACAAAGCAAATATTATTACAATTTAGGAAAATACAGTAAATGGTAGTAGTAATGATGTAAAACCTAAACATGTAGATGTGGATATATATATATATATATATATATATATATATATATATATATATATATATCTATATAGTGCCCAAACCGGCACAGACTGACGCAGAGACACGTGCAAAATAAACAGAGGCTTTTATTTTGTCTTCCCCCATGGGCACATGTCTTCCCTGTGACCCACAGGTAATACACAGTCCCAAAGCACAACAACACCAAACCAAACTCTTCTTTCTCCTTTACAACCACTCCTCCTCAAGTTTAGTCCTCTTCCTCCTGACGCTGGCCCTTGAGTGGTGGTGGCTGGCCCCTTTTATAGCCCACCCGGAAGCGTTCCAGGTGCTTGACCACCTGGTCCTAATTGCACTTCCAGGTGGGGCTGAAGACTCGTCCAGCCAGGCTGGGGGGTTGTGGACTAGGTGGGTGGTTGAGTGAAGCAAGCAGATGGAAAAGTCCCCTAGTTTGTGTATATATATATATATATATATATATATATATATATATATATATATATATATATATATATATATATAATGACACCCACTCAAATCAAATTAGGCTATCAAGCACATATAGTACAACATCTTTGGTCTGTTAATTAAAACCTGAGGCACCTGGAAAAGAGGTAAAGAACAGCAACATGGGAGGAGAATGTGGAAAAGTTACAGAAACAATACCTGGAGACAGATTTCAGATCTAGGATGCTGAACCCCTGACATAGTGACGGTAGCTTCTATGCCACTATATTGCCCCCAGAATAACTACAATAGAAGATATATATTCTGAGACTTAAGACTAAGCACATAAATGTCCTGGTATCCAGTCAGAATAGAGAACACTACTGTGAGGATGAGTGTAACACTTGTCAGTGTGAGGTGATAGAACACATAATTTTGTCAACATTTATACAATAAAGTTAAGCCATTAAGATATGCAATTAAATGTAGCAATGACCCTTTTCAAATGTACAAGATAAAAAGTGGATCTCCAGACTTGATTTGAATGCTATGACTGATAAAGCCTTGTGAACAGTCTTAATGAAAGAGTTCTCATATGTGGAAGGCACCACAAAGCTGAAAGAATGTATATTGAAAGATGTGTTTTACTGTAAATCATTTAGGTACTGAGAAGAGAGCCAGGATGAGATTTCCGTTGTCTCACAGTATTCAGTGTAGCAAGCACTCACACTAGGAATTCTGGGGTGTCAGAGTTTACAGTTGTATACATTAGTAGCTGAAAATGATTGCGTGAGAGAGACAGGCACTGATGTTTAGCAGCCCCATTTTTAGCATACTGTACTTGTAAGCTTTCCAAAATTTCTGCAATTACTGTAAAAGTTTGAGTAGTTAGTATGACACAAAACACAAGAAATCACATGGTTAACGTATCTTCATTTTAAAATTATTTGTGATATTGAACAAAACTCTGTTCACATAAAATTGAAAAGAAATTTGACAAGCACAAAAAAAAAATATTTCTTACTTACGATGTCTCAGTTTTAAGTTACAATATACTGTAGGTGTCTGTATCTGTACAGCATACAATCAGTAAACCATATTACTCCATTTGCAAATATTCTATTTCTACTTAACTAACATTACATCTTTTATTAATTAACTGACTGTTCTGCTGTTGTATCAATCATATAGGTGAATTTTTTTTAGGAATGTACCATTAACATGTTAACTTATAGGGCATAAAACAGAATCTTCCATTATTTATAGAGCATTGAAGCACTGAAGGGGGGGAGCATGCGCTGACAGCAAGTGGCCACACTCTCCACACGATGAACCACCTGGATTGGGACCCAAATGCAGCGGGTGACACCTCAGCACCACACTGGAACAGTGTGAGTTTTACTGTGGCTGGAGTGCCAATTCTGCTACCAACCACCAAGTTTTCCCTGTAAGTTGGAGGACCTGCTTGCAGGGTTGGACGCAGATTAATGTCATACCCATGACAAAGCAATTGCATGTTAAGGGCCTTGCTTAAGGGCCCAACGGAGTAGAGTCACATAGCTATGTAAAACTAACATTCTATTCTAGCTAAGCGTGCATGTATGTACATTTAACACCAACATTAATGTTTTGTAACTGAATAAATTACATTTTGACTGCTGAGGAAATGTTGTTTACAAAATTTGGACAATTGTCAAGTCTTTCTCCAAGGCTACTGACTTCCAGGATTCAGCAGATAAAGTTATACTGGAAGCATATAAGAAGTATTTTGGTACTGTTTAGTTGTAGGAAGATATGATGTAATTGAGGTAAGCAGTGAGCTTACTGTTGGCTGGCCTCACCATAGTGGACTCTTAATGGAGTAGTGGGTATCATTCTTATTTAAAGAGAGCATTGGATTATCTTGGTCATCAGGTGGCCCAACCATGATACATACTGTACATAGTGAACCATACGGAGTGCATAAAAGACTCAGGGAGAATTCATGATTAGACAGAAAAGGAGGCTTTAGCATTCTGCTCCATATCCTTTGGCACACCTGTGCCCCCTCACACGACGTGCAGTTTGTGTTTGACCATACTCACCATATGCAGCTTACCTCTGGCCATGGACCCTGTGTTAATATTGTCATAGAAGGCAAGGCCAGGCTGGCATCCTGGTCGGGATAGATGATGATATCTTACTCAACCTGGAGGCCTTTATAATGGAAGGACAGTGGAAAGTGGTCTCCCAGAGACATTTATTCCTCCTGCACTCTGGGTGTCATCTAATTCCTGTTGGAAATTAGGGTGTCACCAGTGGGAGCTGCCATAAAGACATTCTCCTGTCCTAAGGAAGTTCTGCCTGACCCACTTCTTGGTGGAAATGTTGTTGCACCTAAAGTACTCCTGGGTCCAGGTTGAAAAGAAGCTGCTACACCTCCCCTAGGTGAGTCAGAACCAGCAGCGGAATTTGGCAACGTTTGCCTGGGAGTAGTGGAGGAGAAAGAGAAGGTGAAAGAATAAGGACAAAAATAAATAAAGGGGTGTTTGTGTGAAGACCCAGTAGCAAGGCATTTTGTAAAACTAAAAAACGGTTTATTTGAACCCAGGAATGTGTATTGTAGATGTGTCAAGGGTCTGGGGCTTATAGACGCTCCCCCTGGTGGAAAAAAAATGACAAGATAAGTACAATTATCTGGCACTCTTCTGATCTCATTTTGTCCAATATGCTGGAATACCCTAACTGATCCTTATTTACCTTTTTGCTTATCTCTTTTTCAGTGCCATTAATCAGTCTTTACATTGATGGGCTTTCTGACCCTTGCAAAGTTCTTACGCTTACAATTTTTGTGTTAACTTCTTTGGATGTTATCCTTAATGCCTAAATGTTTCATTATTCCCTCTCTTGCTCCTCCTTCATGATAATTTTTATTGGTCGGCTATTGATAGTTTCTATTTTGATCAGGTTTTCTTTTTCTCCAGCTGTCATCTTCATTATATCCACACTTTAATAACGTCATCAACCACTTGTACCCCTTTAAACAAAACTGAGTCTTTTTAGTTCACAAACAGCACCACTCTCCAAATGCGGTTAAGTGTAACTGTCAAAGAGGAGGTAAAGATTACCTTTGGCCATGGCTGAACATCCAGCAACATGAATCCGAGCAATAAGAGCCAATATGGACTTTTGGGGACGTAAGGTGTGTTCAATAAGCAAGGCTGGGTCTACCATTTATACAAACAAGGTGGTCATCTAGAGCAGGAACAGCTTGGGGACAGCGTATTTTTAAACATTGCAGACCTACTGTAATGTAGAGATAATTAAACCCATATATCAGGGGTTGCCACTCCCCTGATTTTTTTGTATAAACAACACCCTTGTAATATAAAACTCCAAGATATGTAAACGTTTGTGAATGCCTTTGACAGCTTTACCTCGGGTCCCAGAAATGCTAGGGATGGCACTGGTAATGAGGAGTTCAGCATGTGAAAAATAGGTAGGCAGAGGATTTGGAAGAGTATGTAGTCTGAAGTGAGAGTGGAGATGAGGATAATGAACGTAAGATAGCCACAATAAATAGCAGTATATCAGGGAGCGATTAAAGAGCGGGGAGATTCAAAGGAGTTCAGGTCGTAGAAAGAGAGCCCACTTTGCTTTGAAGAATATTGATAAAATCATAGCAAGAATACAGAGCAATATTAGACCTTTGATTTTCATTGACTATGTTGAGAAAATTACTGTAGTTGCACTTTTGCTTATTGATCATTTCACCCTGGCTGCATTAAGTGCTTGACTGTAGTGCCAGAGATGAAATGACCTGAAGTGTCCATTAATAGTGAGACCAGCAAGTCTCTACAGCCACGCCAGCCAACTGTAAATCTCAAAGCCCCTGAATGGATTTCAATTAATTTCCACTGCTTATTCTCTTTTGTTCAAATTATGGTTCACCGACAAAAGCGCGATAGACATATGAGCGCCGACAAAACCGCGACGGACAAATGAGCGCTGACAAACCGCTAACCGGTTTTCAACAAATGCGCGCCGACAAACTCGCCACGACAAACTCGCGAGAGAGACCAAGACAGTGGGACGCGTACGTGCGCATTATGTACACATTATGTGCTAGGTTATAACTGTTATAACTGCTGATGGCATGCCGCGAACAAATAACTCAGTCGAGGGTTGGCATAACGCGTCGTATACAAAGCGGAATTACCAGCAGTCAGGCAGCCAGCAAGTCTAAATACGCTCAACTATCAAGACGTCTTGCTGCAATTCTTCCTACATATGCAGGGCGTGATCTTAAGGACTATCTGCGTGCCGTGTCTCATAATATTGACTTCTAAAATAAACATTATTATATATGCTTTAAACTAGTAATTCATATTTAATGAAACTTTCGCGATTTTGTCGGCGCTCATATGTCTATCGCGCAAAAGTCGGGTCACTCAAATGATTCATCCCACCATTGTGCCCCGTTGGTTCTTTGTAAGCCTTTGTGTCATGGCTGGATTTCATATTTAACTTTTTCTGTCTTTGTTATGTCTCTTCTTTTGAATTTTCTTTTTCCCATTAGCCATTTTGAATACTGCAGAATGTATTTCTGCTCTTGATTTTCACGTGGGAGTAATATTTTGCCACATTGATTTTTGGTTTGGTCATTTCCAATGCCATTTTGTTTTTCAAGAGATCTTTGTATACTGTTGCTATAGTGGTTGCCACTGTGGGATAACGGGAGGGATGTCATTGCATCAAGAGTGCAAAAGTCAGCGCTACTTATTTCTTGGTATCCAAGTTTGGATTAAACCAAAACACTTCTTCATCGGTGTGTGCCTTTGCGTTTGATTTTCTGGTACAAAGAATTCTTGCTTCTTGTTCTGACTTCGATTTTGATCAGAAAGTTTGGATTGTCGAAAGATAGGATGTACTTTTGGCTAACATTTACTGTTTTCATCTTCCGATTGCTATTTTTCTCTGTGTATATTTTGCCACAGACATAAAACTTTGTAAACACAGCTTTTGACTGTGTTAAGTGCAATTTCCACATTCTCCTCATGCGTGCATTCTGCCACGATAAGCTCAGGCTCCAAGCTTTCCTGAATTATAATCTTTTGTTATGAACAAACAAATATGAAACGCAGGTACAGAAATATGAAATGGCAAGGAAAGATTAGGCAGAGGAAATTAGATCGTTAGAGACATTAAATTTATACAAAAGCTGAGATCTTTGGAGACTTATGTAGGAAATAACCAAAATAGGAATATTAATTCAGTAGTTCCAAATGACAGATTTTTGTCCCTCCGTTTTTTTAGGCAGAGCCCACCTTTGTGTTAACTGAATGTGTTGCTATTCCGTGTTTGTACATTTATTATGTCGGTCCAGGAATTCCTAGCCAGGGTTTTACTTGTGCAGTAAACACAATGTGGTTGAACCATAGCAAACACTTACACACAAACCCACATTCACCCATAATGGGCTAATTTATTGTTGCCAAATAACCTAACATATTTTTTTTATTTTTCAGTTGTAGGAGCAAAGCAGAATGCCTGGAGAAAGTTCTTAGAAATACAGGGTGAATGTGCAAATGTCACATAGAGAGGTCCAAGCCATGAATCAAACTGCTATGCCATTATGCATTCCTGTACCTATCCATTTCTGGAATACACTTAATCCAGTGTTACAGATGCAAATACCTGCTAATATTGAACAGAAGGTAGGAAACAGCTCTCAGTCCATATCGACACAACAGCATAACAGGCCTGCCGTTCAGATGTGGAAAGACATGTACCTTAAGGAAATCCCATGCATGTATAGGGATATTGTGCAAACTGCACACAAGCAACTGGGATTGGGCTAGGAAGTCAGCCTGGGGCTCTGGAATTATGAAGTGGCAGCTCTAGCCACCGTTTGCCTATATTTTAGTTGATAAAATTTTTTTTAACATAAATAGACAATTAATAAAGACAAATAAAGAGACTTTACTGTACTAAAAGCTATGAAAACAATATATTAGTTTTGTAAATTTTCTACAGATGGTTATCCTACTTGGAGTAATTTGTCAAAAAGCCTCATACTTCTACATTTCCTACAAATATTAATCATACCCTCTTGGCTTTTTCTGACTCTGCATAAATAGAGAAGGCATGTGGACGCTAAATAAGCAAGAAAATGAATTAAAGGTTGAATCTACTGAATTTGGGGCACCCATCTTAGAAGATGCACATGTTTTGTAATTGAATAAATTACATTTTGACTGCAGCGGAAAAAGACTGCATTAAAAAACAACAGAGAGTGAATCAGAGAGTTCAGAAAGGAACAGTGCATGATGCAATTCCACAGTTTCCTAATAATTTCCTTTGTATCAGCAGGCTTAGGAATCAAAACTGGCAGCAGGGTGAGCATCATTTCTGTTTAATGTATAATGACAATACAGTAGCATGTTGATATTCACCTGGCATATTCTTTTTTAACAAATCGGTACACCGTAAAATGTTTAGTGTCTGATAAACAGTAATCCTGCTAAAAGTCAATCTTAAAGAAGTATGTACAGAAATTCTTTTTTGGTGTTAATTTTAACACTGGCAATTTGCTGTGTACAACAGTTCCAATATTTTCACTCAACCATTCATACAGATATTAATAAGTTTTCTAGCTCGGAGGTTTCAAGTGAACAGCTGTCTACTAGAAACAATTTATATTAGATTTTCCTGAAAGCATTTTGCAGTTCCACATGAAAGATTATTGGTTAGTTTTAATTTTGCTAAAACTGAAAATATTTTCACAAATGAAACAGATTAATTGAAAATAAACTGTGTTTTCAATGTGTATGTTCATTCTGAGCAGATACAGTAGATCATAAATACATCCACAGGAACTAAACGCGTGCCTGTTAAAATGTCTTATTTACATAATATATGTACGGCATGACTGAAAAATGCAGTATATCAGAATATACATGTTTTGGTCAGATAGTCGTAACTATATCTCCAATTTGGCCAAAAAATAATTTTGAAATGCCTGGGAATGTTCCAGCAAGTCTAACTGATCTCATGTAAGATGACTTAAAGGATTTTTCATAATTTTCTAACATCTCTGTAATTTGTTTTGTTTTTCTTATGTACTGTTATTTTTGACAAGATTTTATTTAATTTTATTTTAAGTTTCCTATGGCAGTGCCATTGTGTGTGGCTTTCTCATGGACACTACCATCATTTTTATTGCTGCTGTGACTGTTGTCTGGCATGTTACTAATTGTAATTGTCTTCCTGCTAAATGTGTCTTCAGCTCACCTAATATATTTGTTAGGGCTTCTTAAAACTATATTATTTCAGTATTCATTTCTTCTTGTATTCAGACTACTCTTTTAAATTGGCTTTTTCAAACACCTACTTTTTCGTCTGGTTCTTTTGCTCCACTGTCCCATTAGGATGTCCCTTTTTTCCAATTGGCAACAATAGTTTTAATCCATTTTAACAAATGAAATGCCTTAAGGTACATGGGCATGAGTTAGTTATATGCACCCCAATAACACATTATAATAAAAATGTGTTAATATGAGCAATATGAAAACAAACATTCTTACTTATACTGCAAACAGAGAACACACCATGATTTAGAGGCCACAGTGAGATTATGAATTTTTACAAACACATGCGACAACTTTGCCTGTAAGTCACCTTTTCAACACAGGAGTGTTTAGCTTCACGGTATGGCTGTCACTTCTATATCTGTCTAAAACATGTCACTTCTGTAGCACCACGTTTCATCTGTTAGTCTTCAACTATGTAGTAAGGACTGGCCCATCCATATACTGAAGCTAATCTAGGCAACAGCAACCAAATATGCCACTTTAAACTGTATATGATACCAACTATGAACTTGATGGCACAGACCATCATTTCATCAAGCTCTCACTAATCACATACAATAGCTAAGGGAAGTGTCATTTCCAGACCCTGACATAATGATACTGGCTACAGTTCTGTTCAACAAAGTGAGAGTGTTTAATTTGCCAGTGTAGTGCAGCATGTTAAAAAAAATCTAATTTATTTGGCTGCAAATACAAAATGAGGAGATTGCTAAATGAGCAACCATTCCAAAAATACAAAGATGACTTCAGGAGAACACAGCTTCACAAATGATGGGAGAGTGAGACATACTGAGGTCATCCTTATGAGTGGAAGTGGAAGAAGTGCTGAGTGTTTTGCATTACTGAGGTGTGAGAGTTAATAAAAAACAAATTTTGCTTCTAAAAACTTTGTTTTTTGGTTGCCATTGGGAGCCAAGCTATAATTTTTAAAGCTTTCTTTCCCTTTAGAGTTTTTTTTGCGAAAATTAGTTTTTTTTTTTGCCTTTTTTCGCTAGCATAGGAGCAACAGCAGCTAAGTGTTTGAGAAGCATTTTGAAAAAGTTACTTGTACTTGTTCCTTTTACTTGTGTTCAAAATAAGCATCAGCGAGGCAGTAAGCAGTAGCAGAAGCCAGCATGTCTTTAAGTAAGTAACGTGGCATAACAGTAGACAGGCATTTAGTGAGAAAATGCCAATCAGACATAAGCGGTTGTAGAAACAGACAAGTGAATAAGGGAAAAGCTAGCAGAAGATATTCAGTAGGCAAGTTGTCTTAATAAGAAGGAAGAACTGTGTAAGGGTTATTAATGTACATTAATGTGCATTAGTATGAAGGGATTCAAAAGGTGTGAGAGGAGAGCTTTTAAGTAAGTAATAAGATGGGCACAAAATTAGGAGAACGTCGAGAGAAAAGTAAAGGTAACCTCAAAGAAAGGCAATCAGCAGGCTATCTAGGGGGAGAATATTATGGGGGTTTAATGGGCCAGAAAGAGTAGTTTTAGTCAAATTTTAATAATGAGATCAGTGCAATGCAAGTCTTTTTGTATGTGGGACTTTTTGGAAGATGTCTTGGAGGAGTCAGTGTTCTACATCTGTAGGAGATCCCAGCTGATATGGAACCTCAAGCTCAGGGTTGCTTAACTGGAGGAGGATTTGCCTGGCCTGTGTTGTAGTAGAGAATTGGTAGATCTGGCTTTGGTGTCCTTTTACAGAAATTGTGTGCATCCCTAAGGTGTCATGGGAAGAGACTCCCAATCAAGGAGGTAGAGATAGGTAGGTCACATTCACAAGGTGCAAAGGAAAGGGTGCACATTGTCCAGGAGCATCAACCCTAGAATTGAAACTGTCAATTCTGAAAACCACAGGAAAAAGTGAGGATTCTACACCAACAAAATCATCAAGATGCAGGACTGACAATGTGAAATAAATACGTAGCAAATGTGGTATAGTTGTGGTCAACCATATTTGTTATCTCTCATTACTGCTGCTCAGCTTCCTTTCCATTATGATGAGATAGGTTTATCTAGCAGAGCTGAATAACTGCTTCTTTGCAACATTAATTGTAGGAGAGTTAGATTTCATCATCATTTTTTATGTACCATTTTCAGGAACTCAACAATGTCTCAGCTAAAAATCTTGCCTTGCTTCCCTTGTGTTAAACAATTATCTTAACACATTCTAATTTAGCATGGAATCTGTAGACTACGAGAAAATGTAAGTATTCAGCACTCTCTGAATAGTTTAAAAGAAAAAGACACACACTTCTTACCTTTACAGACAAAGAACTGTGTGGTAAGACAGCCCCCGGACACAGACAGACGGACACCAAATGTCCAAAACATACACGTTTATTACAGTCTTCTATATACTATACAGCACCACAATGCTTAAATCAGCCAACTCAGTCACTTCTTTCCCTCAGTCTCTTAGTACTTCTGCCGCCTTTACTCCTCCCTTCCCAAGCTCTGTCTTCTTCCTCACAACTCCTACTTGTCTACTGGAGGGAGGCGGCCCCTTTTATAATAACCCGGATGTGCTCCCGGTGCTCTGTGACGATCTTCCGGTGGCACTTCCTGGTGTGGCAGAAGTGCCGCATGAGCACCCGGAAGCACTCCGGGTGTCCCTGGAATTCCTTCCAGCAGCACATCCAAGTTTGGGGGAAGTGCTGCCATCCAGAGTTTCATAATTGTCCAGGCGCCCCCTGGCGGTGGCCGTGTCCCCCCCATGCAGACCAAGGCTGCTGCCCTCTCGTGGCTCATGAGAGTTATTGTCTCTCTCCCGGTCCTTCCAGGTGTCCCGGCTGGGTAGGATCCCCAGCCGTCCGCCACAACTGTTAATCCCAAATTTAAAACCATCGAGGATGTAAATGGCTCCTTGTATATGTGTGATTAAAGTCTTTCTTAACTATGCTATAATATACGTAACCAATCATGTTATACTGTATCATGAAAAAAAAATTTAGTAAGCAATTGCTATTGATTCTTTCAAAATCTAATTTATTAGAACTTAGGGAACAAAATGCAGAATTAATATCCCTTCATTTATACGGACCAGTTTCAAACCTTTGCATAGAAAGTTTAAAATTAAAAAACAATTAAAGCATGTTCAATCTATCATTACACCCTGATCATTGCACAGCAACAAATTTTAACTGTACCCAGTGTGACGAAATAGCCCCAGTCAATATGACCTTTTAGACTTTGTATAGCATTTAATACAACTGATCTTGCTGTTTTATTGAAGAGTTTAAATACTTTTTTAAAATGTCAGAAACTGCTTTTAGGTAAGTTCAGTAACACCAAACATACCAAATTGTTCATGTTATGGTGACAATCCAATGCTGGTTATTCTCTTGCCTGAATTAAGTTTTACTTTATTTATTTCAGGTACAAATGGCTACAACTCCCCAGTCACCTTGAGCCATATTCAGCGGGTTCATAAATGCATGGTTGAGATCATATATAGAAATACCATGAATTTTTGTATCCTGACGATAGCAATTCATTTTCCTTTACTTTATTTCCATCACACTGCACTACATGGGAGAAAAATAAACACCTGCATTTCTTAGTGTAGTAAATCCAGCAAGAAAGGAAGAGCTGTATTCATTTATTAAAAGTGATGTAAATGGAAATAATCAAAGGGAAAACAATAGAACACAAATCCAGGATTCCAAACAGAAAGCAACAAATGCACTATTCTAGAAAGGAACCTAAGTCCTGTTATGTGACTCATTGATTACTTAATTTAAATCACAAAGTACCATGTTATATGGGCAATTTATTTCACATGTTACATGGGCTAACCTAAAGTTTCTCTTTTAAACAGATGTTCACCTAGAATGGAATCTGTTGTGTCAAATGCTGTCTTATCTCTCTACTGTAAAAAAAATCTTGGGAGGGAAACTAGAGTGACGAGACGTGATCTTCTCGGAAGAGAAATCCAATGAGAGACACTTTAATGTCACACGAGACAAGTCAGTGAGACTACATTTAAAAGAAGTTCACGTACATCTAACCTAGCAGTTGTTGGAATGCTTTTGGCAGACACACTTTAAGTGCTCCCAGCTCTTAAAACAATGACAAGCAGAACACACAGCACGCCAGCAGCAACACCAAGCCAGCAGATGATCCGAGTGCTTCTCCTTAGTGTGCATTAAGACACCCCCCTCCACCCCCTTCACAACGCAAGCAGCAGAGACCTGAAGTGGCAAAAGGACAGCTGCTGTACAGGCTTTTACATGATCGACGTGCAGCGCAACAAACAGAACATGCAGCAGCAGCAGAAAGACAGCAGCTGATCCGACGGCATCTCCTTAGCGTGCGTTCAACCACCCCCATTTACAACATGAGCAGCGTTATATGTCCTGTGAGAAAGAGATTTAACCATGCCTGGGGCCAGAAATATAGGACAAGTATTGTTTTTACAAAAGATTTAAGGTAAAAGTGAAAATAATGTATATGTAACAATTCCCATGAAAATAACAATCTCTTTAAATTGTATATCCGGTAAACCAAACCCGGGGGTGGGCGAGCAGGGGGCAGAGCCCCCTAGTTGACTATGAAGTTCTCTGAGCATGAGATAATGGTGACTTTATCTCCCTCTTAGGTTTATAGTTTAGAGCAAAGGACGGGCAACACAGGAATTATTCTTCCAAATATATATTTATATATGAAAGCCTTGCTTTATATTCTAACAGATATAGGAATATCTATGAGCTTCGCTCAGTTTTTTTCAGTGCTATTGTTCATTCGAACATTTTATATATTTATTCAAGCTACAAGGCCTCTGATCAAACTGATATTCTGACATAAGTGGAGGAGACAACTATGAGAGATAAAAAAACAAAGTTAAAAATTAACCTGGCTCCAAGAAAATAAGAGGTTATAGCTCTCAATATGGAGATAAGGCTTTTAAACTCAAAAATGAATAGCAAAGAGTCTCAAAAGCTTAAATTATGACTCTCTGTCGGAAGAACCATAAAAACAAGACCACAGGATATTGCTATAAAATTCAAGGTTTCCGAGCAATAGAAAACTAACAAAATGCCAGAAAAGCAAAAAAGGGAGGCAGAAAGGAATTGCCTAATAGGCAATCCTCAGCAAGCAAGTCCTAAAACATACAAAAAGAACAAAATCCTTAAAACCAAAGAGTAAAGAAAAAGAGAACTCCCCAAACTACCTAGGATATTCAGTGATTGGCAAGGGACTGCATCTTCTGTAAGCCTTTATTTGGTTGGGAACAGCCCCTCAATGGTAATGGGCAAGTGGCACAACCTTTTGAGGAACCACTGACAAAATACATGAAATATCAGAGGACATATTCTCACACATAGAAACTGCATGTAATAACCAAACAGAACAAAATTGACTAATATTACATAATTAGACAAGTATTATATGAACAGAATAATATCTCTATTATAAAAAAAATCTTGCGACGCGACATGACCTTTGGAAAAGATATCTTTTGAAGAGAGACAGAGAGACACTTTCACGTCCCACGAGACGGACAAGTCACATCATATTTACAACCTTTGGAAGCAAGTCCCGAGATACACATGCAGATCAGGTTGCATATAATGGAAGCAGGAAAATCCGCAAGTCTCAAAAACACGATAGTAAAGATACCATTAGCGCAAACAAACTGAAATATTACTCGGTGAAATACCAGAACAACGAAACGAGCTCGCATAGTGTTTGAGGATGTCTGGGGGACGTCTGGGGTGCTGTACAGGCATTTAATCGATCGCAGTGCGACACAAATGCAGATCAAGCAGGACGGCAGGAGCAGAAAGCCATTCAGCTGATCGAGCAAAGAGGACGTTAAAAAAATAACAGTTATTTGTTTTCCATTGTATCACTGTTTAAGAGGTGTTTCAGAGGAGTGACCTCATCTCCTTGGAGTGCGTTCTGCACCCCCCACCTCACAATGGCACATCGCCCCTCGGTCATGGGGGGCGGCGGAGAAGGATAGGCGAGCGAAGTGCAGATCACGCGGCACAGCAGAGGCAGCAAACCACACTTTCATGTCCCGCAAGATGGACAAGTCACATCATACTTCCAACCTTTGGAAGCATATCCCGTGATACACATGCAGAGCAGGTTGCAGTTAATGGAAGTAGAACAATTTGAAAGTCTCAAACAAATGAGAGTAAAGATCGCATTAGCGCAAACATATGGACAATGTTACTCAGTGAAATAACAGAAAAGTGACACCAGATCGCATAGTGTTTGAGGATGTCTGGGGATGAGATGGTACTGTACAGGCTTTTAAATGATTGCTGCACTGCACAAAATGCAGATCACGCAGCAGGGCAGTAGCAGCAAGCCATACAGTTCAATGAGCAAAGAGGAGGTAAATAAAACAACTGTTGTTTCCCGTTGTATCACCGTTTAAGACATGTATCGGAGGCGACTGCGTCTCCTTGGAGTGCGTTCAGCCCCCTTCTTCACAACGGCCTGTAACGCTAGTGGGGGAGGTAGGGGAGAAAAGGGGTTGGCGAGCGAAGTGAGCAGGAGGCAAAGCCCCTTAGTTATAAAAAATTAATAGAAAGCAATGACCAATAATGGAAAGCACACAAAGAAAACAACAGCCAAGAGAGGAACCCAGGCTTGACCATAACACACTTGTATGTAATGATTCCCACTCTAGATGTCAAGACTGTATTCACCAGAGTAAAATATCATGAGGAATATAAGAAACAGCTGGAGGTTACAATTTCTATTTCTACAAGGTATGAAAAGATGAGGAGTTTCTGGGCTCCATGGTAGTAACAGCTACAGCCACAATTATGGAGGAGACTGGGGCAGCATCAGTGTCAGAGACTCACCACTTTATTCAGCAGGGAATGAGACCCAAGAATATGTCAGGCCCTTTGGAGCACTGGAAGATAGTTCATGGCATAAAGCAATAAAGCATGGTGACTAGAATTCCACTTGCTATTTTCAGACATGGGATATGAGGATGGAAAATCTATTCATCACCATGGACAAGCTGGGATATGAGCCCATAGCTGAACACTCCTCTATCACCTCACCTCCTGTAACCTTTTCCAGTCCAGTTCCACCACTATTTTTGATAAGGTTTGTGAGCTGTCGTGTTCCCCGTCCTGCTGTGATGCGCCTCAGTCATTATGCTGTTCTCATGGCCACAAAACCTATGATGCAATATCCATCTAGAAGAGAGACCTCCTGTTAGAATTGAACTCCTCTTCCACCTCCTATTATTGTAGCAACAATAGTAATAGATGCCACTCCAGGAATGTGAGATCCAGATCAGAATAGCTGTAACCCAAAATGTTATGGAAGTCAAAGATCCCAGGAAAAATACACTGATGTCAAGAATGTCTTTTTCCATGTTGGTGCAACCAGTCCCTCTAACATTGGGAGATCATAACATGTGACTTTATTGGCCTTTTTAACTTGCTTAAGTACTGCATAAATTCCAGCTTTAAACTGAGATTTTAACTAGTTTCAACCAGAATGCAATTTTAAAAGTACGCAAGTGATAGTATTTTATATTTTTGGGACAATTTGGTATGCATTCTAATACATTAGGTTTCCTCATGTTAACATCTAACTTTTTTTCAATTCATATAGTTAAACACAAATGATTATTTCAGCTAGTGGCATATAAGAATTTTGGCTATTACTTATACTAGATCTCAAGTGTTTAAATCAGAAGTAAACATTTTAACAGGTGCAAGCCCATATAATTTACCAAGATATTAAATGTAGTATAATGTTGTGGCATGAGATCTGGCTGTGTTCTGGTGGAACATTATTCTTAAAAGAGGCTTGTCCAAATTATAAATATATTTACTCTGTTAGAGAAGATAAAAGTGGTGGAGGTAGCACATTTAAAGAATCTTATTTAGTTTATGTAAGAACACTTGGTAGTAATGCTGTCACATTAGTTGACCAGTGCTTATCTTCTGTCATTAACTGAAAACATGTCATATTTTCTTAACTGGTTTTATATTTATCAGTAATTTTCACTCGATACAACAAAATAATTTTGATTGGGGGTTTTAATTTATGTGTGGGCATTGAGGCTGATTCAAAAATCTATGGAGTTAATTTATTTTATAGACTTCTTTGCTGTTCTGGTCAAACTCATAAATATGGTCATGCCTTGACCTAATTATATTGCAATATTTAAATACCAATATGTTATCTTCCCTGGATATGATGGCGTACTATAATCAATGTGTATTATTTAATGCTTTGGTTAAATTGGAAAAAAAAAAGCGATGCATAGAGCTAAGAGGTATTACCTAAATGTATCATCGGCTCAAAAAATTACAGTTATTGAATACTCATATAGCGGCATCCAATAGGTGTGTTTCTGTAAATGATCTTGTAGGTAGTTTAAACAATTCGTTGAACACCACATTAAATGTTTTAGCTTCAGAAAAGACGTAATACTGTATATACTGTAGATATCAATTTCTTTTGTAAGGCCTTGGAAAAAATGATACTCCCTGCAGTCTTAATAGAAAGTGCAGTTTATCAGACTAAAAATGGCAAAAAAACAAAATTTCAGATACATGTAAACATTCTTCAGGGAGAATTTGTAACAATACTAGAATCTCATGAAGAGAAACATAAGCTTGCTTTCCAAAAGTTTGAGGAAAATAAACATAGTCCAAGAATACAGTTTTCTATTAATAGGCTGATACGAAATCAAGCATTGCTACAAAAATATGAACAATCTGGATTACATCTCTATAATAAAATTTTAGCTATATAATTGGGAAATTCACAAACCAAAGATAAATAAGACCTAGATGTCCTTCTTAGTCCACCTTGGAATAAATAAGATTTGTATGTAAGATAGACAGAACTATACTTAGAACTCTGGTTTCACAGATTAAAGTGTCTTCTAGGTATGTTGACCTTATTCCAGCTAAGCTTTTTAAAGATATCTGTGATTGTTTAATAGACCGTGTTCTGGGAATATTAAACTCTTCTCTAGAATCTGGATGTTTTCCAGAAGTATTGAATACAGCTGTAGTAATATTCTTTTTTTTTTTTAAACAGGAGTCTGGATAGCTCAGTTTGCAGTAATTTCTGGCCTATATCAACAATTTCATTTTAAAATAAAATACTCTAAAATATAGCTTTGAAATAACTCAATACCTTTTAAAATGGTAACAATAATGTGGAAAAAATGTCAATCACAACACTAAGAGTCTTTCGATTAAGGTGATTAATGACTTTAGACTCAAACAGGGGAAGAAGGTATCTGCACTAGTTCCCTTGAATCTTATTGGAATATCTGATATGACAGATCATCACATTTTAGTACATCACCTTGAAAACTGAGTTGGTATTTCTGGTCATCTATTCTAACATTTTCAAACATATCTAGCAGGTAGACTTTTTTATCGACAAATAGATGTCTAACTTCAACAGTTCAACCGGGATCAGTTTTTGGTCCCCTTTTGTTTTCTTTAAACATGTTTTAACGTTTAATAATTATTAAAAAAACATGTGATGTTATTAGAGTGTTAAAATTCAAAGTTATACAAATGATACACAGTAGCATAGCTCCATAGCTCCCGGTAAACCAAATGTACTACACCGTTTAATTATCTATTTAGGTAGCATTATACAGTGGATGTCAAACGATTTCTCAAAACTAAATATGGAGAAAACTGAGATTTTTATTGTCAATTCTGAACGTTAGAGAAATATATTAAGTTTTAAGCTTGGTCATCTAATCTTACAGAACAAATCTGAGATCAAAAGCGTGGGTATTATCATTGATTATGACCTTCGTTTATCATCCTGTATAATGTTGCTACAACTGATTTTTCCAAATTACCAATATAACAAGAGTTTTATCTTATTGTCATTACGCAAGGCCGTGGAGCTAATATATACATTTGTTATAGGAAAACTTGATTATGGTAATGCACTCTGACCTGGTTTATCTAAAAATGTATCTATAAATTACAGCTAACGCAAAACACAAAAGCAAGACTTTCAGCTAAAACTAAAGAGAAGAACCTTATAACAACCGTGTTGGCTAAACTTCATTGGTTAAGCATTGCTTCTCTATTATTAAAAAATCTTGGAAGGAGATGAGACGTGATTGTTTCAGAGACACTTTCACATCTCACGAGACAAGTCTTCGTGCCAAACGTTGTAACCCCCACAAGACAAGAGCTTATGCAAAGAGATTTGGAAAGGTCCTGCGTGGTTATGTCAGACACGTTTCTTGTAGAGAGAAAGAAACGATATTCACTCACGGACAGTTATACGTTGCATTGTCACAATGTAATTCCAAACACAGAATCAAAATTCAATGCGATATTGATGAGAAGATAAAAGTGAAAAGAGATTGAATATAGGGACATAGGTGATATGACAGAAGTGCACCGTGCGAAATGCAGATAATGCGGCATGGCAGCAAGCCAGCAGCTGACTGAGCAAAGAGGAGGTAAAAAAAACTGTATGTGTTTCCCATTGTATTACTGTTTAAGAGGGGGTGTTGGAGGAGCGATCGCATCCCCTTGGGGTGCATTCAGCCCCCCTCTTCACAATGCCAGCGGCAGAGACGCGAAGTGGTTGGCACCTAGCACAGGCAGTTGGGCGAGCGAAGCAAGCAGAGGACAAAGCCCCCTAGTTTTTAACATTTATTTTAAGGCCCTTCTTTTGTACTGAAATCTTTAAATGGATTAGCTCCAGAATACTTTATAGAAGGTATATCAAAATCTCTCCCAGGCCATGGTTTTTCAGGTCCTTACATGAGAATCTGATGAACATTTCCAAAGTTAAATATAGGAGGATTCGAGAGGCAGCTCTTAGTTACCAAGCACTGAGTAGTATTTCCGTGCACACGGGTCAGTTTAGCGCTTCAAATTAGTTTAATCTTCACGTTTTCGGAGATGTTGAAGGAAAAGTCAGACACACACAGAGAATGTGGGACAGCAGGATTAACTGTTTAAAGTTAAACCATGCCATCTCGTGTTTAAAAAAATTCTAAACTAACTTATTTAATGATTGTATAGACTGTTTCCGAGTCATATTGTTAGATTTTTGTAGTTTTAAATTTATTACAACAAATGTCAATATGGGACCAAAAAAGGTAAAGTAAATGTATACCATTAGCACATTTCCTGATTAAGTTCCAATAGATTTTAATCCAATTTACATTTTTTAATCTTAGTGAAACCAATTCCATGAATTGGCATACAATATTAGTAAACCTCATGCGCCACTTGTTTGGTTTCTCGCTTAAAAATAACATTTGTGTACCTTTACCCTCCACTCTTTTTGTATGTTTAATGAAGGCTCTGTTTATCAAAAAAAGTAAAATTCACTTCATGCCAGAATGTAAAGTGGCAGTTTCTAATGGACTGATTCATTCCTGTTATGCTAACATAATTACACAGCTGCTTCATTAGCTCATGTAATATTATGTAATTATTTTTGAACGACTGGCCTCTATTTCTAGAGAAAGAAATACAGCTTCTTAAAACAGAGTGCAACAAAGAAAGTAACGGACATCTAAACTAAATAATTAGAAAGTGAAATTAGTTGTGGATGCAGAAAGAAATAAAGCTGACATCAAATTATTTCTTTTGATGTCAGGACATTACACATTTAACATTAACCTGCTGATTCATACAACTCATCATAAGATTTACAGTAAATGATTTGTGAGACTGTGTAAAAGGAGGATGGCATGGCTGAACAGCTCATCATACCTCTTAGACTGTAAATGTATTCCCAGGTGAGATGATTTCTTTATGGAGTTATCCTGTTTTATGTACAGTTTCTCCCTGGAACTGGCTAAAACTGGAAAGAGGCAGGCAAAGACATATTTACATTTTTGCAAAAAAAGGTTAAAGTATAAATTAGATGAGAAATGTAAGATTAAATGGCAAAAAAGTGGTGCAAAAGATCACAAACAGGCCCAATAAACAAGAAAAACAACAAAGACCAAGAAGCACTGCAGCATTTTCAATCTGCAGTGTGAGAACACACAATACATGTGCTGCTGTCTCAGCCTGTAAAGCTGAACTTGATCACTTCAAGGATTTTTTAAAGAGTGGAAAAGAATCAAGGTGAAGTCTTTAAAACAAATGAGTAAAACAAGCTTTAATTGCATGTATGTATTCTTATTGGAAACCAGGAGCAAATGTGGATACAGAGTGAACTGCAATGTTACATAGTCATGATACAGATAAAGATCAAAAGTCAAGGTATATTCTGCAGAGTAGAAGGGCAATATAAGAAGCAGTCAAGTGCAAAGTATATGATATGCCAAGAAAGAGGCAGAGTCACCATAAATCTATCTATCTATCTATCTATCTATCTATCTATCTATCTATCTATCTATCTATCTATCTATCTATCTATCTATCTATCTATCTATCGTGTATGTTTTTATGTTAATAGTCTATTCATGGTGCAGTGCGGTGGTGCAGTGGGTAGTGTTGCTGCCTCGCAGTAAGGAGACCTGGGTTCGCTTCCCGGGTCCACCCTGCATGGAGTTTGCATGTTCTCCCCATGTCTGCATGGGTTTCCTCCCACAGTCCAAAGACATGCAGGTGAGGTGCATTGGCCTTTCTAAATTGTGCTTGGTGTGTGTGCCCTGCAGTGGGCTGGCACCCTGCCCGGGGTTTGTTTCCTGCCTTGAGCCCTGTGTTTGCTGGGATTGGCTCCAGCAGACCCCAGTGACCCTGCAGTTAGGATATAGCAGGTTGGATGATAGATGGATGGATAATCTATTCATCTTTGATCAAATTCTTATTAATATGAGCAAGGCTGGAAAACTCTGATGGGCTAGTGCTGCTTGCAGAGTCCTTAAAGCCTTCAGCTCAATTGTGCACTTCTAGGTCATCCAAGATTGTGGATGTTCGCTATAACCTCTCTGTGTCATTGTTTTTCAGTTTAGTATTCAAGCATTCAGCCTTTTTGTAACACCTTTTGTTCAATTAGTTTTAATAGCTTTTTATATTTTTGGTTTTGAGCTTAACCCGTCTTTCAAAAAAAATAAAAGTGCAGTTCTTTACTGTTGCCTTGCACCAGCTTCAGAGCAGTAAACTAATTTTAATTTGGTTAAACAAGTTACAAACTCAGTACATGCCCTCTTAAAAATAAACTTTTTTAATGGCACTTTACTGGTTTGCGTAGTTCCTCGTAGAACCATTGCTTGACAGAGACATTTCATTCTGGGAAGGGTTCTTTGTGCATGAAATTGATTCTTTGGGTTTTGAAAAGGGTACTAATGTGTGGGAAAAAGTGAAATCTCTAATGAATAATAGCTGACCTGGCAGATTGCTGATATTTTACAAATCTGTTATCATCGTTCTTTGCTTAGTTATGGAGCCTGTTTCAGATCAAAATCAAAGAAAAAGGTTTCTTTTGGAACCTTCATCTTGGTGGATATTTTGGGAAACAAAAACGATTCCCTTATGGCATCACTCAAAAGAACCACTTTAGCACCTTTACTTTTAAGAGTGTAGGCCCAGTGACACAGATCCATATCTATAAGAAAGACGCTTGTTTCACATTTGCTCCCAGTACTGCCAGTGGAAAGCTATAAAGAACAGTCTCTCATCCTACAGTCATACTGATCTACAGTGTCCGATTAAGTGGGCTGTTATGAGCTAGTGATCTAAAAACCGATAGAAAATTAGTTCATTTTTTTTCTGATCACTTTGCACAGGGCTGGCACTTTGTGACAATATGTTGATCAAGAATGAAGTCTGATGTAGAACAGGAGCATAAATAGACGAGAATGATATTGTTAAGGACACTTCACGGTGTCCAAGGATTATTGTGAGCTTGAATGAACTGGTAGTGATAAACATTGGACAAGACATAGACAAAGGCAGATAAAAGTCAATAAGAGACCAGGCAAATAAGAGGAAAAGGGCTGAGCAGAAAATACGTGAGTATAAGTCAAGAGCCAAAGAAACAATCCTACCACTAGGCAATATTTATATTGTCACCTCCAGTGATGTAATGACCCTGACCATCATGGTCACATAAGCTAAGAAAATAAGCCAGTAACCACATATAATTTCATCAGTTCTTATTAAAATTAAAAACAGATGGTTGGAATTTCTAGTGCATCCAAACCCTAAATGAAACAAGAGCATATGCACAAACAGATATATAATCACTGTTATCTTTTGCTTTTCCAGCTCCCACAAAAGTGAAAGAAGTCTTTATCTTAGCCTGTAAACACGTCTAGAATGAGTATCTCACATTTCTAAATAGATATTAATAAAAGACAGTAGTTCAGCAATGTCTATATTTACAGTGGCTGAAGTCACCCACCCTTAAATATGATTCCTTTATTAGTTAGCATGATTAGTCAATCATGGAAGTTCAGGTAAAGAAAGTTCTCAACAGGAGACAGATAGGTTAGCCTTGACCAAGATAACTGGAGAATAATAAACAAGAAGCAACAGAAGTAAGCTTCTTACCAAGAAATGTAGTCATTGCAACAAGCAGAAGCACTATGTCAATTACAGGACAAACATGATCATTAATGCTCAGTAATGTAAGACATACTTTTGAATGTCTCTTGCTAGATAAATTATCTTTGTCCTGAATGAAAAAAATAAGCATTTTGAAAAGTATGACTCTACTCATATTACCACATCATATTTACATTCAATTTCCTTCTAAAAAATATGTGAATTACAAACACTTGTACCTCAACTTTGCTGACAGTGAAGTCTTACATGCACTTCCTGATGAACAATCATAAATGAGAGCTTCAGTGTTTAATAGTTTAATAAGATGTTAATCTAAGCATCCTGCTCAGATCTAAGAATAGTCTGCGCTGCTATCTGATCTGTGCGATGACATGTAGCCTGGTCTGAATAAACACAAACATCTCTAGTCCATTAAACATGGAGTCATACTAGGGTCACCACTCTGAGGCTTTCATTATATTCATTCTGTGTTCCCATTAAGCACTATGCAAGAATGTCATTTGTTTACCAAGGTTTTTATATGAAAAGACTGATTTGAATAAATGAATCTACAATAAGAACAATTTTCTTAAATATCACTTTGGTTTCAGACTACTGAGAGCATGAGCTATTTAATGAACAGCTGCAGTTTGTCTAATTTATTCATTATAGATCACAGTATAATAAAGGCTTCAAAACAGCATTTGACAGTCAGAGTAGTACCCACCACCCTGGTTCCCATAGAGAAGGGATTCAAAATCTTCTTCTTTTCCTATCATACAATCTATGTGTAATGCTAAGGACATAGTGTGGAGAGTCCTGCTCAGAGTCCAGCAGTACACCAGCTTCTTAATCACTGGGCCTTACTTCTGAACATGCTGCCTTAGTCAAACTCCCAACACATTTAAAAGTTATGAGGGAAGCTCAGAAATTCCATTTTCTCCTGAAGACTTTCTAGGCATGCCAAGGATATGTAAGATATATAATAGAAAATCTTTTAGATTTAAGTCATGGCCCTCTATCAATGGGACTTGTTCAGTAAACCTCTCATGTAAGATCCTTAAGTTGGCATCATCAATGATGACTATCTCAGCTGGTATTCCTCTGAGCATCAACTCTACTTCAAGGTTTTAAGTGATTACTGAGTGCCAAAATTCTGACAAACATACTGAGCTCCATAAGCAGGTAGTTCTAGCAAGCCTATTGGCTGGATGTCAGGGCTCGACTAGTCATGTAATGGTGCAGGAGATCCACAATTTATTGAGGAGCATGACCTTGCAGAGCCCTGTAAGTGAGTAAGAGAATTTTATATTTTATCCTAAATTCTATTGGAAGTCAACGCAAAGAGAATAAAATAGGAGAATTGTGAGTCCACTTATTGGAGCATGTTAAAAGCCTGGCAGCTGCAGTTTGAATGGTCTGAAGCCGAATTAAACCAGATTTACTTAGACAGGTAAAAAGAGATTTATAAAAATTAATGTGTGATGAGATAAAAGTACGAGCGAGCATTTCCATCTCAGCCTTAGAAACAACTGTTCTTAACTTGGATATGATTTTCAGGTGAAAAAAGCAGGAGTGACTACGGGACCTCACATGGACATCAAAATTCAGGGACTGATCAAAAACAACACCTAAGTTGGCATAGGGAGATATGAGAGAACCTAGAAATTGACAAAAGCTTTTGGCTAATTGCAGCGTATAGGTGACCAAAGCTGGTGCTGCCCTAATATAAAATGGTAGACTATTCCAAACCTTAGGACCAGCTACTGCAAAAGGATGGTCACCTCTAAGCTTAAGTCTAGATCAATAACTTCTAGTCAGAGGACCACAGTAACCATAAAGGAGAATAAGGCTGTATGAGATCAATAAGACAAATGGGGACTAAACCATTCAGGGACTTAAAAAGTAAAATTTGAGACTCAATCCTGTAGCAAACAGGAAGCCAGTGAAGAGAAGCTAAAAACTGGTGTGATATGATTTCGTTTTCATGGTCCTGTTAGATGCCTGGCAGCAGCATTTTGGACTATCTGAAGCTGACAAAGGGATGACTTATTGTAATTAAAGAGAAACAGTGAAGTGACCAGTAAATCTGCAGTTTTGTCTGAGCAAGCACTTACTACCAGCGTTCAGCCTAACATTCTGGTTATTCTCTGCAATGTTAAGGAAACATGATTTCCACTGCGAAACTTATAAACCTTACAGACATGTTGTCTTCAAGGATTTGGTTGTTTTGATTAATGTAACTCATCAGTGCTGTGAGGGAAGTTGGAGTGTGTTGTCAATAATAAAGTTAAGTCTTAGAAAACATGCTGTTTCAATGTATGGCACAGAGAGTTTAAGGAATTTAAGAGAAAATGTATGTATAACAAAATACTGCGAAAAAAAATAAATTCTAACAAGTACTATCCAAAACTGAACTGGGTTTCAAATACATCTCCATACTGGGGAAAATGAACAGTGTGGATGAATTATAAAAGCAGATTCCTGTCATACATGCGAATAGTTTTTCATATTTTCACATATTTCAATCCTTTTCTCTTCTTTCTGGGGTTTCTGTATACATGGAATTGATTTTTGTAATTTGTTTTCTTTTCTGGGGTCATTTACAGCATGATAAAAATATTTTGAATCTTGGAGCACATATATTTTGATTTTCTTCTGGGCACTGCCATTTTGAGCTATTGTTCTTATAGTTGCAATGTAAGTTGCTACATCACAATGGGAGGTTATGAGTTGTGATGTAATTTGTCCAAGTTTCTGGATTTGCTTTGAGAGCATTTTGATATTTGTTTTGATTATTTGACAACAAATACGAGAACATTATTTTTGATTTTGGTTTAAACACTCTTATCAGTTTAACGTCCTGATAATTGACCGTAGCCTGTCTCTAAACTTTGTTTCAGCATTTTCCTTCTCTTGTTTCTTTTCATAAGGTCTTAACTATCTGTGTTGGCAGACAGTACAAAACCACAAAACTGCTGCTTCGGTTCTTTCTACTGACTGACTGTGATGATGACTAAATTACAATATTTTTTATGTCTTCTAGTTTCTAGCAGCAATACTGTGAGAGTGCATTTTGTGCATAAAAGTAATTTTGAATAAATAAATGAAAATATCTTTCTTTCTTTCTTTCTTTCTTTCTTTCTTTCTTTCTTTCTTTCTTTCTCAGAGAAAGTATCATTCAGCCTTTTAGAATGCAGGTTTCTATTACCTGTGATTTGATGTCCAAGAGCTAAAAGGAATATTTGGTATCTTTACATTTTCCAATTGGTTTCTATGATAAAGATGCTCATAATTCTAATCCCAAATGAAAGAATATTTAAGGCAGTCATTGGCATTTTAGTTCATGAGTGTTCATGAAAATTTTTCTCTGATGTGTTTGAACTATTAGGACACACTGTATTTTGGATAAAAAAAGTATATAAGTTACAATGAAGATGAGGCATTGATCACATTTCCTTTACAATAAATCTCTATATGCTCTGAAAGTATTTGAACTTGATTTTACAAATGATGTTAGAAAATAAGAACATTTCTATCAGTGTCAGAAATACTGATAAATTCTTACAAATTACTGGAATTATAAAGCTATTTTTTATGGCAGTATAAAATACTTTTGAGAACTGGAGCATTTTCCTGACTCACTATGTAATTCACTGAGCTGTGGCAAGCAATCCAGCAGTGTTATGCAGCAGATATACAGTACAGTCTGTTCTGTGCCCATCAGTCTCAGGGCTCAGTGAAATGTGACTTTGACATTGTGATAAATAACTTAACTCAGAAAATAGGGCTGGAGTCTGCCATGAGACAGACATTCATCCAGTGAGAATTCATTTGCTTGTTAATGTCTTTAAGCTGCTTGGTATCAAATAAAAACCATGATTTGTTGTCTTTAGAGCAACGTGACAAAAAAGATGATCAGGAATGCCTGATGTGTGCATGAGCCTGAGTTTAATTATTTGCCAGTAGGAACTCGGGTCACCACAAGTGTGCTAACAAATAAAATAATAATTGTGGACCAACCTTGGTATCTCTAATCAGTTAAATACAGGAAAGGGACTGAGCTAGTCACTTATCAATTGAAGGGAAAATAATAATTTGTGTCCTGCGGTGGGTTGGCACCTGCCCAGGATTGGTTCCTGCCTTGTGCCCTGTGTTGGCTGGGATTGGCAGCAGACCCCGTGACCCTATTCGATTCAGCGGGTTAGAAAATGGATGGATGGATGGATAATAATTTGTACTTGAAACACAGTGAGACAAAATACTAAATAGGCTTTATTGACTAAGTACTGGAGACTTTTAATACACTGAAACTGGTGTTTTATAGTTTTCAGAAATTTAAGTATGGGGCTACAATACACTTGTTTTCCCCACACACATATATTCAGTTACTGCCCTTCTTCATATTTTTAAGTTAACCTTCTGCAATGGATCACTGGCCCATCCGGGACAAGTTTCCAGATTCTCTCCAGATAGACTTTGGTAAAACCTCTAAATTGAATCGTGCACTTTGGAAAATGGATGCAGGGGATGCCATTCGAGGCAGGAGGGAAGGGAGTCAGGAGAGGTGGTCATAGCTATTGGCGTCTCTGCCAGTTGGAAGAACTGCTGGGATGGCTGAGGAAGAACTTACTGCTGATATGGTTTTACCTGGAATTGAGTGACTGTTTTATTTGAACTTTAGAAATGTTGTTTTTATCCTCCACAAATTATACTGTATTTTTAAGGATTGCTGTTTTATTGATTGATGCACAGTACATTTCGGACTTACCTCTTGCTGATTGTTTTGTCCTCGTTTGTCTGGCTCATCTTTGTTTACATCTATCGACCGTTTAAGCTGAGTTTAAGCTGCCTAGGACCATGGAGTCATCCTGCACCATCACACAAGCCACGTTTAATTAGCGCATGATTACTGTTTATTTGGATCTTCTTTGAATGCGATCATGTGCTCCCATGTTCCAAAAAATGTGCTAATTAGCAAAGCTACTGTATATTGTTTTGATACGAAGAAATGTGGGTATGTGTGTAGGTTGTCCTGTGATGGAATGTTGCTTCATCCACAATTGGTTCCTACTTTGAATCTGGGAGCCGCTGCAGCCAACTATGACCATGAAATTAGGATAAGGGAGTCATTTAAACAGATGGAATCAAAGTACTGATGTTATATTTCATCCAAGCCTCTATTCTTAAACCTGTTTTATCCATTGCTGGGACATGGTATGGCAGCACTGGGTACAAGCTATGAACCAACCAACCCATTGTATGCTTCTAATTACTCATTGAAAACTAAAAAATAGTCAACAGTCAAAGTGAAGTGACTTGACATACAGGACTATCCAAATCTGCAATTGTGTGTTTTTCTTTACATTTGTAGCCTGCTAAATATACACTCACTAAGAAAATTATTAGGAACACTATACTAATGCTGAGTAAGGCCTCCTTTTGACCGCAACACAGACTACATTCATCATGACATGAATTCCACAAGATTTTGGAAATATTCCTTTGAGACTCTGGTCCATGTTTACATGATAACATCATGGGATATCTGCAGATCTGTCAACTACACATTCATGCAGCAAATCTCCATATCCCAATGGTGATCTACTAGATTCACGAACTGGAAAGGCACTGAAGAAACACTGAACTTATTGTCATTTCCTTGAAACCAGTTTGAGATTATAGTTGCTATGTGGAAGGGTGCATTAACATTAATATATATATATATATATATATATATATATATATATATATATATATATATATATATATATATGCATTAAGAATATTCTTATAGAGATTCCATTCAGAATTTCTATTCATCCCCCATTTGGCTCTAGTGTCGATGTGGTCCCAAGTGAAAATAAGTTACAAAACAAAATGTGTAGAGAAAAAGTAAAATGGACATAAAATAATTTTCAAGTTAAAAGTTGTACTCAGTATCTAGAAATGCTCATGAAACTAATATGCTGTTTGATTCAATGATGAGAGGAGTTCCACAGAAAGGACAGTGGCAGAAGTATATAAGAAGACCTCAGAAGTGCACTAAGAAAATGACTGAGAGTGGAAATTCAATACTTGATGGTACTTTAATAAGAAGATACCCCTCTCCCTCCAACTTGATCTTACAGATAATGAACCATTAAGAAATTGTAAGATAATTAAGTATATTCATTGAGATAAACCTATGGGAGTGCAGACGTGGTTAGCCCCTATTTGTACTGGTGTACAGGACCCTCAGTCTTTACCACATATCTAGTGGCACCGATGCATGGGCACTACCAGGATGGTCTGCACTTTAGAGAGTGTTTGCCTTGTCCTTTTTTTCACAACACATCACTGCACAGTATCTAAGCAAGAGGACATTGAAATACTGGAGCCCTGAAGACAGATTAATGGGTGGGTGTTTTCAGAGCAATGGTTAACATTTCTCGGAAATTATGTGTAAAGCACCTATGGTCTTCCAAAAAGCAGGGAGATAAGACCTTTAATGGCAACTCCTTAATCGAGATATGATTTTCATTGACCAAAAATGAACTTTTGAAAATGAGATTCAAAAGAGACCTCATGGAAAGCAGAATAATGAGGTAAAATTTACTGGCAAGAAAAAAAGCAAAAATCTATTTTTGCTTATATTAAAGAAGGGCCTACTGGGTACTCTAACAGTATACAACTTGATAGATAAAACAGCTTTAAATCCGAGCACAACTATTTTTTGCACTGTTGTTGTTGGCTTTCCATCAAAGTCTTGTTCTGTATGTGGATGTGTCTGATTGCAGCTAATGTATTCAGGATCCTAGAGGCCTCTGAAATAAATGACAAATTCATTTTAAATGCTACCAGTTTAGGATTTGTTCATCCTATATTGGATAACAAACCTTAAAAAGTTGACATTTCTCAGAATAACTACTTTAAATCCAACATCAAGATGAATATTTCTTTTCCTAGAACTTTTGCAGCAGTAAATAATATACCATACATACTTGTCATAGGATGTGTTCAAACATCATAGCATTATAGTGGATAAAATAATTTCTTCTAAAATAATAGACACTGAAGCTGGAGGAACTAAATGGGTGATAATGAACCTAGCTTGAACCCGAGCACTACTGTAATTCTGTCTCTTAACTGCACAGCAATCAAGGCCTTATTTTGATGGGTTGATCGTATGGTCTGCGTTTGTCCAAATGGTCAGTTCATTTAAGCCAAATATAATTGAGTTTTCAAAACTTTTTGACAACTGCATGACCACTTTCCAACACAGTTTCACATTAGTAAAGTATGGCAAACTTGCCCCTTTTTCTGACAGCCAATAATGTTCTGCCTGATGAAGCTGGTGCCCATGTGAAGGTCTTACAGGGATGGTCAGTTCAAAGACAACCTCTGCCATATTTTACCCATTTTGTTCCAGGAAGTAAAACACACAGCAGACAAGTCTTGCCTCCATTCTGCAAAAAATCTCTATGATGAGACCCGTGGTGTTCCGGGCATGTCCCACTGGGAGAAGGCCACGGGGAAGACCCAGGACATGCTGGAGGGATTATATCTCCTGGCTGGCCTGGGAATGCCTCAAGGTGGCCGGGGAGAGGGAGGTCTGGGTTTCCCTGCTTAGGCTGCTGCCCCTGCGACCCGACCTTGGATAAGCGGTGGACAATGGATGGATGGATGGATGGATGAGAACTGTATGTCTGAATACTCTTGGAACATATTTATTTTGTTAGAAGCTAGACAAATATTGTATATGTTCTATTTTTGCTATATTTGCTCATAGATGTAGCTCATACACAAGCACATTAAAATTTATAAGCAGTTACAGCATATTGTATTTTCACAGAACACTGAGATTTCATACATAATGGAAAGGTATCAAGTAAAATCACAAAGGCTCTGATTCATTTTAAACCATTGACTCCCTCTGTTATGTTGGGAAAGTCACAAATGCAGTTCTTCTGTACTTTATATGTAAAACACCTTTGGAATGATGTTTACTAATAACAGGTGTAACTTTGGTTATTTAGAATAAAGTTGAATTCCTTCCCCAGCACCAGTTTTTATACATTGTGGACATTCCTCTTATATTGTCCTGCAGGGTTCTTGTCTTCAACTTGACTGGTGCACTAGACCCAAGTTGACAACTGAGTGCTTCTCTGATATCTCCAGAATGACAGTGTTGTTCTGCACATTCAAGACAAGCAATCTTCTGATTATTGCAAGTGCTGGAGCATATCAGGCTTCACATAGTCTCTTTTACACTGAGACTGAACGCCAACCAGACCCTTCCTCCTCCCGCCAACCATGATCTTTGCATCACTCACTTCCCTTCATAGCCTGTAAATTTCACTGAGTTACTTTTCAGTCTGGTCACAATGCCCTTAGTGATATCCCAGCCTAAGCAGCTGCTATACATGAGTTAAATGATGTTCTTTCAGTTACACATTATCCTCTGGGAGAAATTTAAAAAGACAAAGAAATAGTTAAGTCATGATTTGTGGACTTCCGATGATATCTTCACCTATGGTACCTGCCTAACATCAGTTGCTGCTAGGTGAGATTTTGACTCTTCGGAGCCCTGTCTAGCGTAAGAGGTTCAGAAAATGAATAAATGGCTTTTTATGTGTCAATTTGAAAATAACATTGCAGTGAATAAAACAATCCTTAGCTAAAATGTAAAAGCATTGAGTCATAATGATTTAGTTATGTAAATAATTCTTTTACATGAAATTAAGTTTTAGCATGCTTTTTGTCCTGTATTACATTGTATTATTTTAGAGCATTAGAAAATGAGAACATTTGTGACAAAAATAGACCATTCAGCCCAACAAGGTATTTACGGAAACTGTCCAAAATATCATCAAGTCAAGATTTGTGGGTCCTACTCTCCACCACACTACTTGGTAATTTTTTTCAAGTGCCTATGGTTTATTGCGGGAAGAAAAAGTTTCTAACATTCATGCAAAACCTGTCCTTTATAACTTTCTAGAATTGTCTCCATGTTCTTGTTGGAGAAGAGTCTCTCCTCATAGCTCATACCTCATACTCCAGGAATCAGCCTAGTCGCTCTTCTCTAGACTTTCAATATGTCTTTTATGTAAAGTGTAGACCAAACTTGTACATAGTACTCCAGGCGCGGCATCACTTATACAACTTAACCATAACCACTCCTCACTTGTATTCCAAATATTGTGATATATAACCTAACATCCTATTAGCTTTCTTTATCACTTCTGTACACTAAAGCACATCACAGAACCAGTTCCTCACTAAATTAACAGAGACTATGTGACAAGGGTGCAGACCTTCAAATTCTTGGGAATGAATCCACATTTCAGAGAACCTTTCCTGGTCTGAAAACACCACAGCAATGGTCAAAAAGCACAATAGAGACTGCACTGTCTAAGAGTACTCAGGAAAAACAACTTGAAGCAAAACTTGTTGATGGCTTTTCATTGTTCAATCATCGAGAGCATCCTGGGAAACTGCATCACAGTATGGTACGCCGGATGCATGGAAAGAGACAAGAAGGCTCTCCTGAGAGTCAAAAACACAGCACAAAATATCACAGGCTGTTTTCTGCCTCTCTGGAAGATATTGCCCGTTCCCGCTATCTCACCAGAGCGACAAATATCATTAAGGATCCTTCACACCCTGGTCGCCACCTGTTTGAACTGTTGCCCCCAGGTCAGTGTTATAGATCTTTGAAAGTATGGTCCGATAAATTCTGAAACACTTTCAATCCAATGGCCATAAATACATAAATGCACAAATAAAGGTGGGTTAAATAATTTTAAATATATATAGTATTATAATATTATAAATATTACTTTTTTTTCTTCTTGTTTGTATTATGTGTTGTAGCATTGGCTTGTTTTTCTCAAAAGTAGTGTTATTTAGCTTTTGTACCCAGTTTAGATGGCACTTGTAATTTCTTTGTAAATTATTTTACAATGATAGTAAAGGTTTTCTATTCTATTCGAGTGTATTCTATTTATATGTAGTGTGGACCCGGCCCGGACACAGACAGGCAGACATCATATTCAGTTCACCACCACACGTGTTTATTTACACTATATACAAATTAAATGTCACTAAGACACAGTCCGTGCACAAGGACAAACTCTACACACAGTCCTGGCCACTCAATGCCTTCTTCTCCGGGCCGCCTCCAATCTCCTCTCGTGCCTCGTCCTTCTTCCACCCGACTCCAGCCTTGAATGAAGGGAGACGGTCCCTTTTATTCATATCCCGGATGAGCTCCAGGTGTTCCGACACTCCCACGTTGGCCACGCCCCAGTGTGGCGGAAGTGCCGGCTGTTCTCCCGGCAGCTCACCGGGTGTCCTTTTAAATCTTCCCCCCAGCACTTCCGGGTGTGGCGGAAGTGCTAAGGTAACAGGTCCCAAAGGCATTGGGGCGCCTCCTTCCATGCCCTCAACCTATGGCCCTCAAAGCAACCAGGGCGGCGGCCCCCACGTCATCCAGGTTGAGCGCAGACCCACATCCGGTCCCTCACGGCATCCCGGCTGGGTCGTTGCCCATGGCATCCCTGACAGTAGATAGTGATGAGTTCAGTAGAGCCCCTAGATCCTTCTCATGAGGTGTGCTTTCAAGTTTCAGGCCTTCCACTGTGCATTCAAATATAGAATTTCTACTTCTTATGTGTAATACCTCGTCTTTAGTTACATCAAATGTTGTCTGTCACAAGTCTGCATTTTCTGTATGCCGTTTAAGACCCTCTCTAACAATTTGGCTGATTCCATATGATTTGCCCTTCCACCTAGTTTGGTATTATCTTAACTTAACCAGCTTACTGATTATATTCTTGTCCAGGTCGTTGGTGTATATTAAATAGATCAGTGGCCTCAACACTGACTTCTGAGTTGCACCACTTTTAACATCACATATGAAGACATAAAAATATGACAGCTATATAGAACAGTTTCAATGTGGACATTCTCATGAAAAGCATTTTCATTTTTGGCCAATTTTCTGCTGTTCTTAGTATTTCCCAGATTACCATTTCCCTGAAATCTACTTATTTTCTGCATGCCCTCCACTTTTTTCAGTGGAAGGCATTGAAGAAGCCACCTTCTAGATCCAGTATCTTGGATTTTCATCCACATTCTCCCCATGTCTGCATGGGTTTTCATCTAGGTTCTTTGGTTCTTCTCCAAACATCCTCAAAGGTGTGTGGGTTAAGTTACTTGGCAATTCTGAACTCGCTCTGATGAGTGTGTGCAGGGGGTGCCCAGGGTTGGACTGATGTCCTCTCCAGACAGGTTCTTGCCTTGCACCTAGTGTTGCTGGGAAAGGCTACAGCTCTCTTTAACCTTGAATTAAATTAAAGTGGGATTGACAGAGGATGAAGAGATCTTTCCTGATGAACACCAACTGATATTAATTCACATCTTAATACAAAATAAAATAACATTCAAAGCAATGTTGCTCAAGGTCTTTGAACATTCAGCTCCTTTGTTTCTCACTGCTAAGTTATAGTGTCTTATTGTGTTAGAAAAGTGCAAACGTTGTGGGGAGAACAAAACACACTGACCTTAAAATGTTACACTTTGTCTTTCCTATATTATCATTTTGGTTAAGTACAAGCTAATTATGTGGAAAAAGCACATAGAGTTGTGATGACTGGTATAAGTGGCAATAAAAAAAGTATTACAGAGTATCTTGCCATCAATGACGATTGAGGCAATACCTTTTATTGACACTTTAATATTTGATTACCGAACATTGTGTTTCATTCACTTGTGATTAGTGCTTACATTTTTGTGTCAATTACTTTAGGATTTGTGTGCACTTTTTTATTCAAGATTGAAGACATAAAAAAATGGAGAATGTTTACTAACCGTTTTGAAGTACACTCGTTTTTTTAAATAGAACTGTGCTGGATGACTGGGGAATCCCCCTGTGAGTACAGATCACAGAGACAGGAACGCATCTTGGCTGTAGAAATGAACACCCAGTGCAGTCTGATGATTCTGTTGATTGAGACTCTTATGCCATTATTTGCTTAATCAGGGTGAGGTCCCCCTTAATGAATATTTCATTCACTCCACTCCCCATATGATACATATTCTGGGTTTTAATTTTTTTCTTTTTTAATTTGAGTGCTAATTGACAATATATACTTACTGAATCTGTGAAACTGGGCCTTTCAGCCTTGGTTAGGTTGTGCCTCATTACCCTTAGTACCTTTCTTTCTTTGCCTATTTTTACCTTACTTTTTTCTTTAGTAATTGCTGCACAAAGAACTCAAAAGATGTTCTATATGTCAGAGATTTAATGAGACGTATGGTGTGTGTCTTAATGCTTCTGCGTATTTTCATTCATCAAAGAGCTGCATAAAGTAAATGGAATACAGACTGTAATCTTTTGAAAGTCTTGAAACTCTAAGCATTATCTTCTGTTTAAAAATGAAAAACAGTAGTATGCAAAAATAGAACATTTGTCCAGCTAATATAAAATGAATCTGCAAAATTGGATTGTTAATCCCAGATTTTAGTGCCTGGACAGATATGATGCCTAATGGCTGTGTCACAAAATTTTGATCCAACTTCACTCACAAATGCAAGTTTTATTATATAAGAATTGAGAGAATCTTTTTACTAACTTTATTTTCATGATCAGCCATTACAGAATCATTTTATGATCAAACTTGATGAGGCTTTTAGATGAAAACAACAGAGAATTACGTCAGGTGTGGGACTGGGCTCAACCCATGGGCCCCCCATTCACATACTGCAAAATCCCTAACCAGCTTATCTCTGCTTAATTTACATGGCAGTAATATCATTGAAGAGGAAAGATTTAAAAGGGACACATAACTTTTACCCCTTTAAACATAACCCCATTGTTTTGGACACACTAGTAGGACCCAACAATAATGAAAATTAAAAAAAGAAACTGCATAAAATCAAGTCTTTCATCCATCCATCCAGCCATCCATTATCCAACCCGCTACGTATATCCTAACACAGGGTCACGGAGGTCTGCTGGAGCCAATCCCAGCCAGCAGAGGGTGCAAGGCAGGAACAAACCCCGGGCAGGGCGCCAGCCCACCGCAGGGCAATTCTTTCTTTATTGTTATAATTAAAGTACACTGTTTTGCCATTAAAATGCCATTTTGCATACCCAATACCATGTTGCAATGTTTTTCTTTCTTTCCTCAAAGTTGGCCATATCTCTGCCTCTATTTGGCTTTCTTAAATGTCTGATTTAATTGTGTACAATTTGACGGACAGACTATTATCTACGAAATTAGAGGGGGATGTTTCAACATTTTGAAATGACACCACATTCCACTTTCTATGTTTTCGATATATCAGATTGTTTTTTTGTATGGACATTTTTGAATCTTTCAACTGTTGGTGTTATAATTTAGGTATGTAGTACAATTTCTTTACCAAATAAATACAAAATCTGCCCTTCAAAATGATACATGGGCCATTGGTCTTCAATAATACATACAGTATGTATGCACTGGATACTTATTTGAAAATAGTAAAAGTGAAGAAAGATAATTTTGTTTTTTGCAGTAAGATTAGACATATTACTTGTATATACAGTATTTCATACCGGTTTTTTTCTGGGTGTACCTGGTACATTCACTGACTGTTTTGTTGTGTTTGTGTTTTATTCCAACACATATGGAAATAAGAATAAGGTTCAAAGTGCATTTTGTGATAAAAACATCACAGCATTTTGCAACTTATTGTGCTGTAATATACTGTATGTATATAATATAACAAATTCTTCAGCTGAAAATAATCAAAGATAAATGTCTGTTTTGAGGGTTTTGAGGGGCAGAACATGAATATTGCCTGAAGGATGATGAAGTTGTAGCCAATTAAATCAAAAAAGAAGAAAACTGAAAATATTAGGGTAAATTTAGAGGGTTAACGATGGGTTTAGCATTGTATCTTAGAGCCTGTGTGAAAGCCAATGTCTTCCAATTTTAATTTGAGTTTCGTGTTCATTGAATTTAGGAAATTGGCAGGTCTTTTGGTGATTTTTCCTGCAGCTCTTTCTTTTAGCCTGGCACCTCCATGAAATTGCTTTCTGTAGCATCTGATGCTGCATATACTATGATCCCTAGCATTTCTGATTATCTAAACTGGCTTCTGGATAGGTTATGTTTATATTTTATTTAATTTTTTTTATCTGTGGAATTTAAAGTGGTAACTGCTGCTATAGAGTACATAGGTAGAGGTAAAGGTGAACAATTTCCACTGCCGCCTTCTGCTATTTTATGGTAACTGTCAACCCTGCTGTGTTGAAAAGGACACAGAGGCTTTGTAAAAGGGCAAGTACAGACAGATACCAAAGTATCAGAGGAATCCATCAATTGAACTTGTTTTTTTGAAGGTGGACTATTAACGCTTGCACAATATTACCTTTAGAATTAGTGAGCCTGTGCTGAGAGATGCTATTCTGCTATGAGTGTCATTCTCATATTGTGATTTCCTTTTTACCTTATGTAAGAAAATTAAACATTTACCTCAATTCCAAAGAAATTACAGTATCTAATTATACAGCCATGTGTGACAGAACCATGTGTGACACATAGAAATACATACATAAAAGCATAATATATTTTTATTTATTAAAATATTTAGGGGGCAACACTGTGGTACAATGGTAGCCTTGCAGTAAGGAGACTGGGGTTTGCATCCCAGGTGTTCTCTGTGTGGAGTTTGCATGTTTTTTCTGTGTCCATTTGTGTTTCTTTGTGGTCCTCTGGTTTCCTCCAACAGTCCAAAGACATGCAGGTTAAGTGGATTGGTGCTGTTAAATTTTCCCCTGCTATGCAATGGTGATGGTGACCTGCCCAGATGTTGTGCCTGCCTTGTGGCCTATGATTGCTGGGATAGGCTCCAGCTTCCCCCCATGAAGGAAGACAGATTGAATTATTGTTGAATAATATATAAATATATATATCTTTTATATAAACATCTACGGCGGCACGGTGGCGCAGTGGGTAGTGCTGTTGCCTCGCAGTTAGGAGACCCGGGTTTACCTCCCGGGTCCTCCCTGCGTGGAGTTTGCATGTTCTCCTGTGTCTGCGTGGGTTTCCTCCCACAGTCCAAAGACATGCAGGTTAGGTGCATTGCCGATCCTAAATTGTCCCTAATGTGTGCTTGGCGTGTGTGTGTGCCCTGCGGTGGGCTGGCACCCTGCCCGGGGTTTGTTTCCTGCCTTGCACCCTGTGTTGGCTGGGATTGGCTCCAGTAGGCCCCCGTGACACTGTAGTTAGGATATAGTGGGTTGGATAATGAATGGATGGATATAAACATCTACGTGTGAAAGTGTGTGTGTCTGTGCCCGGAAGTGAGAAGTTAAGTCAGGGGAAGGGCTCTGCCCACGAGGAAACAGAAAACTCGCTTAGCCGCTAATAACACAAGTGAGGCCAGCATGTCAGCAAAGGAACCTACATCCTGCCTGGCTTTGCAGGAACTGAGTTTTTAATCTTTAGTCTATGAAGTAGTGACTTTTGATGGGCAAAAAAATGGGTAGGAGGTGGACAACAAATAACTCAACATCTTAAATAATTAAAGTAACTATCATTTGTACACAGTAACGGCCTCTCCTTACTTAATATGTGATACATTGGCTCTGTTTAGGACCAACTCCACATTTTTTGGTTTCTGGATCCCAGAGGTTAATCTCACATTTATCATTGAAGACATACATTTGCACAAACCTTATTTGTGAAAATTCCCAATGAAACACAAAAACAGATTTATTTTGCAGCTTTCTGTACAAAAACAGGTGTACTTACTTAAAAGTGACGATGGTTGCAGAAAACAAGTACACCTCAGTTCTTAGCTATAGCCTCACTAAAATGTCACAAAGAGGGAGATAACAAGAATCAAAATGGGAATATAAACCTTGAGAGACCATTATTTGTGTTGCTTCATTAGAATTCAGTGTGCAGAGTTATCTTTTTTATTTGTTCTGACACCTTGTCAGCATTTTTAGATAGAACTCCCTATATCACATATTCCATTAAGCAGACTATGAAAAAGAACAAATAGATGAAAACTATTGCATATTAAACTGTTAGTGGTGGATTAATCTTGCTTCAATTGAGATCTATAGTGCAGTTTTTATTTTATTTTTCCATCTGTATATGGAGTTTCAATTCCAGTAACGTCTACACAGAGTCATGAACAACTCCAAAACAAGGTGCAAACATCCATCCATCTTCTAACCCGCTGAATCCAAATACAGGGTCACGGGGTCTGCTGGAGCCAATCCCAGGGCACAAGGCAGGAACCAATCCTGAACAGGGTGCCAACCCACCGCAGGACACACACAAACACCAAGCACACACTAGGGCCAATTTAGAATCGCCAATCCACCTAACCTGCATGTCTTTGATTGCGGAGGAAACTGGAGCGCCAGGAGGAAACCCACGCAGACACGGGAGAACATGCAAACTCCACGCAGGGAGGACCCGGAAGCGAACCCGGTCTCCTAACTGCGAGGCAGCAGCGCTACCACTGCGCCACCGTGCCCAAGGTGCAAACAAATCAGATTATCTGAAGTGAATAAATTGAAACCCATCCATTTTCCAAACTTACCATTTCTTCACAGTCACAGAGTTCCCTTAGCTTTTGGTTAAAAAAGGGAACAACAACAAAAACAAAGAGAGTAAGCCATTACTTGGCGTTGCATGCTTTATTGAACCGAGGGTTTTAAGGATGTTTGGAGCAAGCAGCGGTCAGGAGGTAATCCACATACACTCAAGGAGAACTTGCAAACTCTACACATTCATCGCCCAGCCCAGGCGATGAAATTAGGTCCTGGACACTGTGAAGGAAAAGCACATTCACCTCCTTTATCATGCTTGATCTGAACCAAATACATTGCTCTAAAGTTAATTCAAACATAAATGGCTGAGCTGAGAAATAAAAAATGTTTTACCAGCACAAACATAAGAAAGGTATTTGCTTCAAACTCCAGTGGTCTTTTCCAGCAGCACTTAACCTTCTGGCCACTGACATTTTGCCAACAGGAACAAAATATGCCAGTTAGGATGTGAATTGTTATAAAGACTATCAACAAAAAGGTCAAATACATAATATATCGAACAAATGAAAATAAATATACAGCTTCTGTACTGGATAAATAAAATAAATAAAGCCTGGAACAATATCTACAAGCAAGTCTCCTTTGATATTTTTGGGTCATCATGTATTTAAATGTGAGCTATCTGTCACCCCATGAGCTTTTGCACAATGAACACTAGAACTCAAAATGTCATCTATCGGTGACAGTGATATTAAATTGTTAACTGGAATAGTGTGGAATGACAATAGCCTAATTTTGTGATATTAATACTGAAATGAACACGTAATTGCTATAAGAATTATCCATCTCCCTTCATTTAATATCATGTACCTTCAGCACAAATTAAAATTAGACTGTAACGGTTTTGTAGATCTGGACACTATGAACTTTGCAAAAGTGTTTAACCTTCTTAAAGCTGTATAGGAAACTGTTTAACTCCAGTCACATTTTCTAAGCTGAGCTGAGTCTCCAGACTAGGAGACTCCAGACCATTGATTAATTTATTTAAAAAACGTGTGCGTTGTGAACATACCAATAATTTGTCCATTTAGTTGAGTTCCCAATATCTGATTACCAGTGAAAGTATAGCTAGCCAGTGCACAGGCCCAAAAAACAAACCAAAGTCCATGAGAGCAGTAGAGGAGAATATTGTAGTAGGTCAACAGTGATAGGGCAGTAGCACAGAGGAAAGCGAGAAACTGAGATGAAGGAGTTTAAGATGAAGGTGAGAGCAGATGTTGTCCTACAGTGTATGGTTTGGTGCTTATTCTTTAGGTCCAGACAGCAGTGATAACAATGGGATATGAGACAGTTAAGAATTTTAAGAATGAAAAATTAAAAGTGCACTTGACTTGACCTGAGAAGTCCTGTGTACCACATTCTCCTTTCTAGTACTCAACATGAAGAATTTACAAAATTCTGAAAATAACCTTGGAAGGAAAAATGCTTAACTCAATACATTTGACTGTCGCTAATATCAATGTGAAGAACAAAAATTCCTGCCTTGTTATGTACATCTTGAGCCAGGAATGGCCTGTTTATTGAACACAATGAACTGAGAAGGTGCTGACCATGCAAAGTGTGAGTAACATAGTTACAAAATGGCTGTTTAAAAATTCTAATTTCTCATGGTCTTTGATTCACCGTGTTGTCTACATGACGTGTTTCTAGAAAACCTAATTAACACACGGAAGAGAGGGATTAAGCTACAAAGTGTAAACGCTTCAAGTGATAGAGCATGACACCTCCACTATATTAGAAATATAAGACACAAAATCGGACTGGTAAAAAAATAGTAATGGCACCTCTAAATTAGTGCCAAGTGGGTGACCCCCCCCCCCACCACCACCACCACCATTGCCATCAGATAGTTCTGTTTTGCAAAACATTAAATAGTAAAGCCATCTCAATAATTTAATTTATTGTTAAAATATTTATTAGCAAACCCAACATAGTTGTCATAGTTATTTTTTCCAATTTCCATGATATGCTCTGGTCTGATAATATTTTTTTCACATATCTGACATGGATCTGATCAGATTTGATTTAAACACCCAAAAAACACTTGGTGTCCAATTATTTAAGATCAGATGCAGGCCTCTTTCATATTTGTGGGCTGAATTATGTATCAATTCCGATTGTCCATGTCCAGAATTTAAACAGTCAGAATAGATTTTCCTTCATGGATGTGTCTTCTTTGCATTATTTTTGTTCATCTTGTTACACTGAAAGGAGAAAGAGGCATGTTAAAGACGATTGCACACATATAAAAAATTATTGGACTCATTCAAAAGTTCTACAGCAATTGGGATTCATAAAAGCAGTTAAAATACAATCCAACCAGTCTTGCTATGAAATCAGTATCCAAAGAAACAAACCAATGCAAATAGTTTTAAGGTTTCAGATGAGAAAGTTTTCCATTTGATGACCTTTAATCCCATTGCGTATTGTGAGTGACAGTGCCACGACCTCTGAGGACACGCCCACTCTGGGATGGTTTTGTTAACAGGAATCAACAATGGCGACATTGGAGTGGACAAAATGGTAGCAATATAACAGCTAAATCAAAAATCAAAATCATAACAAGAGGTACTTATCAAGAATGAACCCCTATACACAGAGAACCCCTAGGCAAGATGCAAAAATATGCAGAATAGGTGACCCTAATACCATGAGGATCTAGATTGCTTATTGTTTTACCTTTTTCATTGTATTTCATGCTTTCCCTGTTGTGTAGATCTTTTACATCAATATATCTTTCTTATTGTGATACATTTAGCCTACATGGTTATCTTTTGGAGTGAAGGATGGCTCAAGAGCACCCCCTATAGTCCATAGGGATGCAAAGTAAAAGAACAGGATTAACTGATGGACTCAGCATAGACCTTTCATAGACTGGAAGTGGCTATATAAATTTATTCAACAGCAGGAACCATAAATGAAGGGACAGCAATTAAAAAGCTGAAAATATTCGTTGTTTGAGATATGTGCAGTGGCTAACATGATGTCCATAGCATGAAAGGTTTTAGACAAATTAGTGAACAAAGAAAGATACTTTTTCTTATGTTCATCTAATGCCTGAAAATACCCACTTACATCTTCATATACCCTCACATTAGAAGGCATAATAGAGAATTAATAAATAACCTGCAGCTTGCAACTTGTGTCCCCTGAGTCTTTTAAATCAAAGGTAGGTATGCCTTATCTTTCAGAAAATCTATAAGGCCACCTTCAGTAGGTAAACCACATATTTGGAACATAAATGGTTTGTCTTGGACTATAACGAGTTTCAGTAAATGCATTGAATATAACTATGTTTTAGAATTTTAAAATAGATTCACCAAGTAAAATTAATTAATAACCAAATAAAAATAGCTTTATAACCTTGGTAACTGTTATAGAAATGGCAGATAAAAATCAATTAGGACTGTTGCAATGTCACCAACATAAATTTAACTTATTAAACAGAAAACGTAAAAAAAGGAGAACAAGCTCTCTAATACCTTCATCTGAAGTACAATAAATAGAAAACTCACAGTCCAACATGAAACCCAGGCTAGCTACATTATTCTCTGGTAAGGTCTCCATCTGAATAGTGATAGACAAGTCAAATGTAATATTGTTATGTTTAAATATGATGATGATTATTATTATAAGCATTAGTACTATTAAATTATTAGATTTGCATAAAGTATTTGTAGTTAATGGTATGTTCTATGAAGCACTGTAAGTGCACAAAAGTCATGTCTAATGGTATGCAATAAGGTTTCATTAATTTCAAAGTGGCAAAAATATACTTGGTGAATATTAACAGTCAGGCAGTGATTTTTCCATACCGGAGGTAAATGTTCTTTGACAGTCTAATTGTCTAGGACATTTCATCATTACTAGTTGGTTCTAAATGACAGTATTTAATACAAAGAACCATTAATGCCATTGTTCAGCAATATGAGTCCAGGCCAAGGAAGAAAGAAGATCACTAATTGAAGCACTCTATGGCAATCAGTTTGAAGAACTGGTGAGCATTACAGTTTTTAAATGTAGGAAAAATAGTCCTTTTTAATATCCACAGTGTTTCCTTATCTGTAGGAACATTAATACATTTTAATGCATTTTTAAAGAACTAACATGTATTGAAGTCTGAATTAGCATAAGCCACACTAATTGTTGTTCATAAGAAATGTAATGATTTACTTCAAGAGTTAGAAGTACATAACAAACAACCATAGTTGTGTCATATATTTGAAATCTTAAAAGATGTGCTTCAATGTTAATGTTTGAAATCTAAATATTTTCAATTGTATTATAATTTGTGATTTTTTCCTTCTGATTGTGGTTTATAGAGAGATAGGTCCCTAGTAAATGATAAAAAATAAAAAATAATATCATATTTATAATCCCTGACTTTGAAAGAGACTGCGTTGATGCTAATTAGTCTTCCATTGATGGCTATGTTTGACATTTATAATTTTTAACCTTTTGGAAGTAGCTCTTAGAGAGTTAGGACCACCAGTAAAGAATCAAATATCAAACGTTATGAAATTCATGATCAGCAATCTCAAAATAGAATAAAATGGCAATACACATGTCTATTTTACTGATCCACGTTTTTAAGAAGGAGTAACATTGACCCCTTGTATCCCATTGGCTTGTATCCCATTGGGGTCAGTTGATGTGGCAATGTACAATTTGAAGTCCTTCTAATCATTTATTCTGAAGACACCTATTTGTTTACTCTTTCATAAGGGTTTCATAAGGGTGTAATTTCCTGGACAATATATGGTCCACTTATAAGTATAGTTTTTCAGGTTTAAAGTGGTAAAAATAGATGGAAACCCTAAACACCTTGATATCTTGTATAACTAGACATCAAGATGAGTTTAATGATATATGATATGTGGGGGGTTTCCTCATATCCTTGAGTCAGGATGTGCGAGACAAAAAAACTGAAGTGATGTCAAAGCAGTCAGACAGTCATCGCCTAACCCGCTATATCCTAACACAGGGTCATGGGGGTCTGCTGGAGGCAATCCCAGCCAGCACAGGGTGCAAGGCAGGAACAAATCCTGGGCAGGGTGCCAGCCCACTGCAGGGCACGCACACACACACACACACACACACACACACAAGTACACACAAGGGACAATGTAGGATCGCCAGTGCACCTAACCTGCATGTCTTTGGACTGTGGGAGGAAACCGGAGCACCCGGAGGAGGAAACCCATGCAGACACTGCAAGGCAGCAGCACTACCACTGTGCCACCGTGCCATTTGATGTCAAAGTATTCATAATTATTTCTAATGAACACAATATGAGGGCAACATTATCTTGTTAAGCTGCAACAAATATATCCGTTAGCGATTCAATAAATGTGTTGCTGATAATCTGAGATATTTTTCCATTACAGAACAGATGTCTGCATGCACAGTTGTCAGTCAAAGAGTTTTTAACCAAAAACAATGCGGTTGTTGCTTTGCACCCATTAGCTTTTCAGATCTTACTCCGTGTGACTTCTTTTTATTCCCAATATTAAAACTGGGGCTGGAGGAAAGGCATTTTACCACCATGGAAGAAAAAAAACTGCAAGAGCCTGTAGACATGGTAACAATAGATCAGAACAGGAAATATGGACAAATGTATTTCATCTAAAGGAGAGTATTTTGATTGTTACTAAAATGGAATAGCTGGAAGATGTAAAATAAAGCTTTGTTGTTATTTTTTTTAACAATTATGGAAATGTTTGGGTCCCCCATCATGTATAAATATTTTTAAAAGTATATACCTATTGTGGCAGATGCCTGGGGCTTTCACCCAGCCAGGACGCCATGATAACAGAAGGACCCGGGGAGAGAGCATCTGCAGGGCATTGCCTCCCCTTCGACACTAGAGGGCAGCCCTCCTCAGCGGCTTTGTCACCATGGAGTCCCACAGACCACACTGAGAGTTGGATGTTGGCACAGCCCTGTTGGGTTCCATGGGGGGCACCAGGATGAGCTGCAGAGCCTGACTTGGGGATTTTGCCACACCTGGGAGCGATTCCAGGTCTGATTAATGAGCCACCTGGAACACTTCCAGGCCCTGCTTAAAAGAAGCCGCCTCACTCCATTAAGGGAGCCAGAGTTGGGAGGAGTGGAGGCAGAGAGAGACAGAGAGACAGAGAGACAGAGAGAAGAGAAAGAAAGAAGGACTGTTTATTGTGTGCTGTCCTTTATGTACTGTGCTGTGGGGAGCAGAGAAAAGCAAGTAAAACATGTGCTGGACTGGAACTTGTGTCTGCCTGTCTGTGTCCAGTTAGGGTGGCTGTACATGCCTCAGTGGTTCATAATATATAGTGTACACTCTATATATGTATATATCATGTACATAAATTATATATGTATACATGATGAATGAGTTTTGGCTCCAGCCATCATTTTTATGTACATTATTTTATTCTAAAATAATGCAGATAATTTTTATTGTCTGTTAAAAACCCTTGACAAAACAATTTCAATATGTTCAGGCAGGCACAAGTGCTGTAAAAGACATTTCTCCTTTTTAAAAGGATTGAAGACCATGTTTAATGCACTGAAGAGATAGGCTTTTACTTCACTAAACTTATTAAACAGAAGAAAGAGCTGTAGAGAAATATTTGAATATTCTGTCATTTTGAGAGCACTCACTGTGTTATTCTTTGTGGAAGGAAAATTATTTTTTTCTATTTAGAAATAGGCTAACAGAGAAATTAAAAACGAACTTGCTTGTCAAGAACTGGAAAACCATGGGACTAATTGAAATTATAATTTAGTTGGAGAAAAAAGAAAAGAAGGAGAAAGTAAAATTAAAACATAATTATTTTCATTCTTCAGCTTTTGAATTTCATTTGCTTCTTCTCCAGAAAAACCTATGCACCTAAGTTATTCTCATTATTTATCTCAATATAGACAATAACTACAGTATATTTTTCGGTAAGATTAATCCCATAAAGTTATTTTTTTCTCTGAAACTTTAGAAAGAAAATGAAAACTGGAAATATGTTCAATAATTTTAACAACATTTCTTTCTGAACTTGATTTCTTTCATAAATGTCTAACAACAGCTACTTTGAAGGAATCAAGGACAATGCCATTTAATAATGCTTTATTAAGCATATCACCTGTAGGATGTGGAAAATCTACATGTACATTTTTTAACAAACTGTACATGCAACTGTAGCAACTCTGATTTTGGAAATTAGGCTTGATGTCCCCTGTTCTATTATTAATTTAAGTTAACTAAGTGGAGACACAATATGATTCAGTGCTAATAAATTTGAAAGTTGACTGATCAATCGGTAATGTTAATAAATTAGTTGATGAAAGAAAGTCCTAAAGTCATTACTGATAATATTAAGTGGTGTTATGCTAGGCATTTGAGAAAAGACATTGTCCATGATAAATCTCAAAGGTTTTTAATATAGGTATCTATTAATCTAGAAAACTCATCAGAGTGTGCCATGTAAGGAGCTCTCTTATTAACTGTAACACTTTTATTCCATGCGGACCGATATACTTGCAACTCTGTTGATCTCTATTTATGCTAAAATTAATGGATTTATAATTAAAGATGAGGTGTTTTCTCATTAAATAAAGATGAATATATTTTGACTGTAATTAACTTTTCTGTTTTACGTAATGCTTTTTTTAATAAGTAGAAGCTGTTTGACAGGTCATTGATATTGTGCTCTACATGGTGCTTTTTTAGGTATCTTTAGAAGGTGGGCTTGCTTTAGCCACACTAAAATGGAGATCGTGCGGCTGTGGCAGACTTGCTCTTTTTATTGGATGTCCAGCTCCTGACTATGACACTTCTCGTTAGAATAATGGAATGCCAGCTCCTACTGCTGCTGACTTAGCACTGACGTCATCTACAGGCTGCAGTCAGCATTGTTACAGAATCATTAGTTAACAAACGCAGTATTGAGGTTTTTAGAACTTCAGTAAATCTTAAATATTATTTGAATTCTGATACAGTGGTTTTAGTACTAAATTAAGCATTTATTGTTAGTTAACAGGAGATCATTACAAATTGATTGTTTACTCCACGGGTGGTAATTCAATTTAAAGTATGACAGTAGTGGTTACGAGGACACTAAGATTCACACCATCCAAAGATGGCGGTTTGTTTATTTTATTTTTGGGACACCAGGAACACACTCAGCCTTGACCCAGCATGCACATACTCACACACAGAGACACTAATAAGTTAATCAATGAATCGATCAATAATAAAAATATAAAAGAATACATTTATGAGAAAAAACAAAAATATAAAACAGGAAAACAAACACAAAAGCCACATCCAGTTCCCTGATGGTGATAATTATTTAGATGCACTATTTGCATGAAACTGAACAAAACAATTAAACATAATGATCAAGTCCAACACAGTCCAGTACAGTAGGTGCTGATGATCATGTTTCGAATAAAAATATAAATATAAAACCATTTTACAGTCCCTCCCTTTCAAAGATCCAAGAGGACAGTGAGAAAAGGATTTCTCACTCAACATATCAGAAAGGAGTGGAAGGTAGCATAGAATTTACTCAAGCTCCATATGCGCAAAGCATACAATGAGTCAACTGAAAATTTTATATTGAGCACATCTGTCTTGTTTAAAATTGTTTAAAATGTTTCCAGGGCAAGATCCAACCTGCGAACGCTGTAATCAAGTCCTAGCCTTACTGGGTCACATGTTTTAGGCCTGCAACAAATTAGCATCATTCTGGACCAAAATTTTTAATTACAGTACCTTTCAGACAGCCTTGGCATCACAATCCCTCCTAACCCATTAACAGCTGTGTTTGGTGTTCTTCCAGATGGACTTAAAGTGGAGAAGGACAAACAAACTGTAATTACCTTTACTACACTATTGGCACGCAGACTTATCTTGCTCAACTGGAAGAATCCTAATTCTCCTCTTTTAAGTCAGTGGGTAACTGATGTTTTATACTATTTGAAACTGGAAAAAAATCAAATTCTCACTTAGAGGATCTTTGCAGAAATTTTTCAAAACCTGGCAGGATCTAATCAATAACATTTTGGACTAAGTTCTTAAAGCACTGAGGAAGCAGATTCTCTTCCCATTTCTTTTTCTTCTCCATTTATCTTTATTCACTTATTAATTCATCTATTTACTTTTTACTAGCTTTACGTTTTACTCTGCTGGCTTAGCTCTCTTTCTCAGGGGTGGGAGTTGATTTGTGTTCAATCCTATTTTAGTAAAATTGATCTATTTGTATGGAATGTTGTGTGATTTCAATAAAATCAATAAAATAATAATAAAAAAACCTATGAAAAGCTCTCTGATGGAACTGGAATGATTTTGTCCTACCAGATTCCAGTTGTAGTACAAAGATTTAGTGTGATTGGGAGTGCCAAGCAGGCTCAGGACAGTATAGACATATAGAAGAAACTGTAATCCTCGACGGTTGCAGTTTTAATCCAACAGTGTGTGCGACATGTAGAAACAAATACAGACATTTGAATGCAATACTTTCTTTGTCTTTTTTGCTCCCTTTTAAAGAGTGCAGTTAATTTTTCTGCTTCCCAGCAACCTTTACACCCTCTGAACCTGCTTTCAGGGAACTTCAGCATCTAAAGCCAGTAAGAGTAATGTTCTTTCCTGTGTAGTTGCAGATGATGCAGCGAAGGGCCATAACAGCAGAAAACAAGCTGAAAAAGTTGCATTACAGACCACCACAAACAATGGATCATGCAACAAGGAGAAAGAGCACATGCCAAAGCAAGAAGAATCCTCCACTTGAACCTGGAGCAGCAACAAAGCAACAACTCCACACAACATCGGATATAACCTTAAAAAGACTTGGTATCGTAAAACTATCTGTGTTAAGATAAATTAGAACTCTAAATAGCCAGTAAATGGCCAGCCTCTTTATGTTATTTGTTGAGCTTAGCCTTTTAATTATCCTGTTGATTCAGTGGGTCACTCTTGAAGTGATGTTGCCAGCGCAGCACACCACTATATAGAAAATCACACTAGCTATCACAGAGTTGTAGAAGATGTGAAAGATGTCACTTCCCGTATTAAGGAATGGTCTTCTAAGGATAAAGAGCCTGCTCTGCCCCCTTCTTAAATAGTTCCTCTGTGTTCTGAGACCAGTCCAACCTGTCATTGATGTGGACCCCCAAGTACTTGTAGGAGTGGACCACCTCTACATCCACTCCTTGAATAGTGACTGATGGTAAACAGGTTGCCATTTAATGACAGGCTTGTCGCTGGGAATAAGATGAATCAGGTTGTGGTCAGATTTGCCTAAAGGAGCTGGTGGATTACACTTAAAGGCAGCTTTAGCACTTGAATACAGCAGGTCCAGCTTGTTATTTCCTTGAGTGAAGCTGATCAAAAACTAGCTCCTTCCAAAGTCACATAGTTGAAGTCACTACATATTATATCTGCAGGGTCAGAGTGAGTCATCATTAAAGCGCTGGTAATGAAACGATTCTGTTGCTAGGTCCCCATTTGTGGAGGGAGGAATACAAACATTAATAAAGATGATATAAGTTATCTCCCGGCGTAAATAATGTGGACAAATTCTGACAGCCAGAATTTCAATGTCTGAATTACTGAACTGCAGTTTTAACTCTAATATGCCATTTCAATCCTTTCAATTTCAACCATTGAATAAAATTGAATTTACAGTGATGGTTCTGTTTCCTGTTACAAATATTAAGAAGAGATTAACAAGTCACCACATTCCTCTCAGAAGCAGTTTCATAAAAATGAATCATTGTGTTCAGTTCTAGCGTCTTTTATAGAGCACCTGTTGATACAGAAATGGTTAAGGAATTTTTCACTGTATCAGAAAGGAACAAAAAAAAAAAACTAGATTTTAAATGTAACTGCTTACTTGATTTTCAAATCCCTGTTTGAGATTTTTCTTGAAAGAACTTGGAGTGATGCTCTAATTTAATTAAATGAGAATTCTAAACTGTGTGTGCAGAGCATAATCTTTCCATTCCCAAGGAGCCCCTCTTTTTGGCTTTTGTTTGTACCTTACCTTTAAGGTTGGTCTGGTTGAATCAAAATCTCTGTGCCTGTATTATTTTACAAGAAAAAAATAATAATTAGTTTTTAAATTACCACCTGAATTTATTTCTCAAGATGTCCAAATACTGGCTTCTAATATACAAAAGAGAACTGAATTGAAAGATCAGGGTTTTTTTTGTACTTGAGAAGAATGTACAAAGTTGATAAAAGGGTTGAAAATTTAGATAAACCTGCAAGTGATTAAGGCTTCTAAAATAATCCTATATTCAGAGTTAAAGATTTAAAAAAAATCAGGGATGAAGTGTAACAGAACCAGAACACTGGCAAGACAAGTGACTTGTTCTGGGTCATGCATTGAGCCAGTGATGGGTCTGAATCAGAAGCCTTTTAGTTTACAGTTCAAAGCCTGATTTAGTAGTTCACACGTCCTGTTTTGCTAAAGAAAAAAGGTGGATGGTAAAATTTCATGTAATACTGATATGGTATTTGAGGCTACATCATATTTTCCACAATTTGTAAACTGAATGGTTGCAAAGCATTGTGAAAACGAGAGGCACTCCAGCTGTCCCAACCCTGACACAATAGGCACAGACCAAAGTGCAACACAGCACAAGTCTTTATTATTAGAGTGGGAAACGCTGCTCACTCGTTCCCATCTGCAGTGCTCAGTACACAGCCCAGTGAAACACAGTTCAATGCATACAGCATTTTGTCTTCCTTCACACTCGCTCACTCACTCTCTCTCTCTCTCTCTCTCTCTCTCTCTCGTTCCCCTCCCGCCTTCACTCCCCCTGGAAAGCTTCATCCCTCTTACTCCCGACTCTGGCTGTCTGCATGGAGTGAGGCGGCTCCTTTTAAGCTGGTCCTGGGAGTATTCCAGGTAGCTTGTTAATCAGACCTGGAATCACTCCCAGGTGTGGTGAAAGCCCAATGTGGAGCTCTGCAGCTCCTCCTGGACACCCCCACGGAACCCAATAGGGTGTGCCAAACTCCAGCTCCCAGCATGCCCTGTGGGAATCTGTGGCCCCACAGCCGCCTAAGAGGACTGTCCTCTAGCATCTAGGCAGTGCCTTCTAGATGCTCTCTCCACCGGTCCTTCCATCCAGCTGGCATCCCAGCTAGGTAATGGCCGTGGCCGCCTGTCACAGCATGCACTAATAGTTATTAGTCCACACAAATCTGATTGTAGGTGTAATTATTCCCATTCTGGATTTCTGTTATGTACAATTTTCAATCTAATGTATGACTTTTTAAGTAAATGAATGACTGGAATAATCCTCAAATGAATCACAATTCTACTTAATACTTATTTGGGGCAGGGGGGTCTTAACCCCACTATCTACTTTAAACCAGCTGCCACTGCTCTGCTTAGCTCTTGCAATTGGAATTTTGGTTTTGTAATTCTTTGGGGGCTTTTTAGTATTCATTATGCAGCTAGTTCCTGTATAGAAAAGTCTGCCAGACAGCTATTATTCATAACACTCATCCTCCAGACCTCTACAGAGTAAAAGGCTTAAACTCACTCTGTGCATCAGACACATTGAGACAGAAGTAATTACAGACCTCTGATACCTGGCAAGGGCTTGTAAAGCTCGGCTTCAACAGAGAGCGAGTGCGCCAGTGCATGGGCAGGTGCCATGTGGTGGAGAGGAGTTATTAAGGTGATCAGGAGTCTCTCAACTGTTTACAGAAGGTGATGCAGAGAGAAAATATGTGGTTGTACAAGCAAATCCTTCAGACCCACTGGAAGCATGGCATGATGCAGAGCAGCAAATCCCACTTTTGACTTTAGTCTTCTTTTTTAAGCTTTTAACCCAGAAAATAATATATGTTACATCTTCATGGATTACATGGACACATGCCTATACCAATCAAATTCCAAAAGCAGGGCAAAAAATAATAATCTTTCTTTCTTTTGATCATGTGTATATGACATTATTATTCTTGACCAACTGTTATTCTGTATCAGCACTTATGTACAGTAGATCTCACGTAAATGAAGTTTACAATGACAGCATGTACAAGCTCCTACTTCACAGCTCAATGACCACTATTGATTTCCAACTTTTGAATCATCTGTGAGTGTTTGTATGTTAAAAAATGATCTCTGGCTCTTACATTAACAGATTTTACTGGCAAAAACTCCTCTAGAGCTCTGCTTTTTGTCTTTTGCTACAGCAGTAAAAGTTCGACAACCAAGTGTTGAGCAACACTGGAGTGTTAAAAAGTTATTCTTCAGGCAAAGAAACCTCTGAAATAAAGTACTAAGTGGTGTGGTGAAGTGTAGGACTTTAAGGACCTTCAAACTAGATGAATTGCATTGGCAAGCTTGTTGAACTGAATACCATTCTCATCACAATTGTTCTCATCCAGAGTTTGATAGTCCAGAACTCCTCACAGTCCAACTTGTTGGCAGGTGGGGCATAACATCTAAATGTTATAACCAACACTGAGTAAAGAATTACTGTGCGACTTTGTCTGGAGAAATATTATAAAACTCATGTCAGCCATGAACACGAACAACTGCTTTGACATGCACCTGGGTACAAACAGGCAAATGAGTGAAGAACAGGTTGTTGTAATTCCTTCGCTGCTTCAGTAAATTGCATTTTTATGTTTGTTTAATTGTTTTTTTTTTTCCATTGTTTTTTCAAGGGAAATTCTGTTGCTCACAATAAATTGCAAGTTATTTGGATGCTTAAAAAAGGAAAATGTTAATTGCTTGTCTGGCTCATATGGATTTAAATAAAGGGATTTTTTTCAATGAGTTAGTGTAATCTATATCTCTCTATATATAAAATCTAATGTCTGTCCGTCTGTTTGTCTGTATGTCTGTCCGCTTTCCATGAGAGAACTAAACGGATTTAGATCTGTTTTTTTTCTATAATTTGCTTTCTCATTGTGCTAAGTATCATAGTTCGCTTGCGGTACAGATTTATTTACGCGAATCCGAGAGAGATGGAGTGGGCCGAGAGGAGGAGGGTGGGGCCCTCCTCACTCACGCCCAACCTCTGGGCGTGTCTTAAATCTGCTTAGCTAGCGAATGAAAGAACTATACTTAACGGATTTAAATCAGGCTTTTTTCAAGAAATCTGCTTGAACATTCTGGTTGATTTTGTGACTTCTCTCATCGCTTTAAGAATCATAGTTTGCTTGCAGGAGCGATAATTTTGCGCTAATCAAAGACAGAGGCTGTGGGCCGAGGGGAGGGGGAAGTGTGACGTCAAGAGTAGGGAGCCGGGCAGGCAACAGAGTGTAATTTCAGATCACAGTACCTATGAGGTCAGTCATGTAATGCCTCAATATCATGAAACACCCTCAATATCAGTCACGTAACACCCATCGCATTAGACTATGATTAATATTAGGGCCCCGTTACACTATGGTTAAGATTAGGGTTGTAGGAGGGTTATCTGAGTCAAAGGGCATTTTGTGACTGACGTTGTGGGCATTACCTGATCTATGTCATAGGTATTGCAAGCTGCAGCTAGACCCTTCTCTGGGAAGAGCCCTCCTAGCTGTCCTGTTTCACTTCTATGCGGGCAAAGCCATGGGGGATGGCTAGTAAGATATATAAATCATTTTATAGAAAGTCCTGATATCCTTAGGTCTCTAAATTATACTGTAGTTTTCAACACATATTTTAATTTCATTTTCAACACGTATTTCCGGCACCGCAAAGAGTGGCAGCCATTCCAGCAGCTCCGTGTATGACTATCTTCTTACCTTTTCTTTTTATTCTATTTTTCTCTATTTCACTGATCACTTCTACCACTTTCTTTTATTAGGAATCGTTCCCTGGACACTTTTTATTATTTTTACTACTTGACATGGATTTTTACAAAACATTACCTGTCTTCTTCCAGTATGTGAACTGTAACACCTGGGGAAATAGGACTATCGACCTACTGTATGCAAACGCTAAAGAGGCATACAGCGCCACCCCGCTGCCTGCGCTTGGGAAAGTAGATCATAACCTGGTTCTGCTTCAGCCTCACTACAAACCAAGAGTGAAGGCGCTACCTACAACCACATGCTCATTCAGGAAGTGGTCCCCTGAGGCAGAGCAGGCTCTGAGAAACTGCTTTGGAACTACAGACTGGGATATACTGCTGGGGTCACATAATGAGAACATTGAAGAGGCTGTTGACTGCACAACTGATTACATCAACTTCTGTATGGACATTGTAGTTCCAGTAATAATAGTACGCTGCTATGCTAACAACAAACCATGGATTATAAGTGACATCAAAGGCCTTTTGAACCAGAAGAAAAGGGCTTTTAAAGACGGTGATCAGCATGAGCTCAAGCGTGTGCAGAAGGATCTCTGAGTCCAGCTCAAGGCGGCGAAGGAGCAGTACAGGAGAAAGCTGGAGCAGAAGTTGCAGAATAACAGCATGAAGGAAGGAAGGGTTTGACCACCCTAACCCACTCTCACCTCGGAGTACTGCATTACTGAATGACTTCCAGCCTGTTGCTTTGATGTCACATGTGATGAAGACCATGGAGTGGCTGCTGCTTCACCACCTGAGGCCACAGGTCCACCATGCCCTCGACCCTCTGCAGTTCGCATACCAGGAGAAGGTGGGAGCGGAGGATGCCATCATCTATATGCTACACGATCCCTCTCCCACTTGGACAGAGGCAGTGGTGCTGTAAGAATTATGTTTTTGGACTTCTCTAGCTCCTTCAACACCATCCAACCTCTGCTCCTTAGAGACAAGCTGACTGAGATGGGAGTAGACTCACACCTGGTGGCATGGATCGTGGACTATCTTACAGACAGACCTCAGTATGTGCATCTTGGGAACTGCAGGTCTGACATTGTGTTTAGCAACACAGGAGCACTGCAGGGGACTTTACTTTCTCCGGTCCTGTTCAGCCTATATACATATACTTGCAAAAGTTCGCTTACAACACTGCTATTGTTGGCTGCATCAGGAGTGGGCAGGAGAAGGAGTACAGGAAGCTAATCAAAGACTTTGTTAAATGGTGTGACTCAAACCACTTACACCTGAACACCAGCAAGACCAAGGAACTGGTGGTGGATTTTAGGAGGCCCAGGCCCCTCATGGACCCCGTGATCATCAGAGGAGACTATGTGCAGAGGGTGCAGACCTATAAATACCTGGGAGTGCAGCAGGACGATAAATTGGACTGGAATGCCAATACTGATGCTCTGTTTAAGAAAGGTCAGAGCCGACTATACTTTCTTAGAAGGTTGCGTCCTTCAACATCTGCAATAAGATGCTGCAGATGTTCTACTAGACGGTTGTGGCGAGCACCCTCTTCTACTTGGTGGTGTGCTGGGAGGCAGCATAAAGAAGAACGACACTTCACGCCTGGACAAACTTGTTAAGAAGGCAGGCTCTATTGTAGGAGTAAAGTTGGACAGTTTAACATCTGTAGCAGAGCGACGGGCGCTAAGCAAATTCCTGTCATTCATGAAGAATTCACTACATCCACTGAACAGTGTCATCTCCAGGCAGAGGAGTAGCTTCAGTGACAGACTTTTGTCACTGTCTTGCTCCACTGACAGACTGAGAGATCGTTCCTCCCCCACACTATGCGACTTTTCAATTCCCCGGGGGAGTAAATGCTAACATTACTCAAAGTTATTGTCTGCTTTTACATGCATTTTTATTACTCTTTAATTTAATATTGTTTTTTGTATCAGTATACTGCTGCTGGATTATGTGAATTTCCCCTTGGGATTAATAAAGTATCTATCTATCTATCTATCTATCTATCTATCTATCTATCTATCTATCTATCTATCTATCTATCTAACACAGGTAACACTAGGAGTCATTTTTGCTAATAAACACTTGATGTTCCATGTTGTTGCCTGCACATTAAATTACCACACTCAACTCATGGTGAAAGTGAGCAGTGAATATAGTAGAGTATAGAGCATGTTGTTTTGCTCTTAGAGGTTCACCAAAAGCTAGAGGAAAAACATTCAGTATTATCTTTCACACATGATTCCAAGATACAGAAGATGCTTCAAGGAACATTTTGAAAAGGTCAACCAAATGGATAATTATTGATCCCAAAGGCATACATTTAGTTTCTTATAATAGACTTGGTGTGAAATTTGAGACAATTTCCACTTACCAGTATGGATAATATACAGGGTATTGAGTAGCATTGCTACCATGTAGCAATCACATTCCAAATCCAATTTAAGATGTTTGTATAATCTTAAATTTACATGGATCTTATTCAGGTTTTCAGTTTACCTGTTGTCAGAGGTGTACGGGGACACTGCCCGGCCGGGACGCCTGGACAGTCCCCAACGGGGACAATACTTCTCCTCGGCCACGAGAGGGCAGCCGCCCGGGTCTATTTGGGGGCCACAGAGACGGAGCTGGGATGCCCGTGTGAGGATGTGGCCACCGCCAGGCGCCGTCAGTTGGGGAGTCCTGGATGGCAACATTTCCGCCATACCAGGAAGTGCTCCCGAAACGGTTCTAAGACGCACCGGAGTGCTTCCAGGGCTTTCCTGACACTTCCGCCACACCAGGAAGTGACGCTCAAGGGAGCACCTGGGACTCATCCGGTCCTGATAAAAGGAGCCGCCTCCTTCCAGACAGAGAGCCAGAGTTGGGAGGAAGGAGACGAAGCTTGTGAGGAGGAGGAGGTCCAAGAGAAAGAGAGAGAAAGAAAGAGGGAAAGAAGAAAAGAAAGAAGAAGAAGAAAGGAAAGAGTTGGTGAAAGAAGAAGAAAGGAAAGAGTTGATGAGAGAAGGCATTGTGGTGCAGTAAAGGAAAAATAAATAGCGTGTTTTATACATCCTGGTGTCGGTCTGTCTGTGTTGGGGTACGGTTTCCACAATGGCGCCTAACAGGGACTAACCCCTGCTAAAAGGGGGACCTGTCTTTATAAATATTTTGTGGAGCCAACCCCACACAGCAGACGCGGCGCACTACCGCCGACACGCAAGCCTGCGCTGACGCCTCTGGAAACGCCCGCTGTAAACCACGCCAGACAGACGTCTCTGTTATGGGGAAGAAAAAGGGCAACCGGGCCCTGAAGGTAGCGACGCTCTACCCGGCGTCGTCGCGGCTGCACGGGCGGCGGAAGAAGCCGCCAGTGACAGCGGATTCGAGAAGACGGGATTCGGGAGGTAAGTCTCGCGTCGGAGGGTGATACGCTTGGCGGGACTTACCCTGCGGTCGCCTGGTCATGTTTTTTAGCAGGGGACTGCCCGAATCCGCGTCTGTGGCCGAAGCACGCCGACCCGTGGTCTGACAACGAGACGACGACGGGAGACGAAGAGGAGCCGCTGTCGACTGCAGAATGGCTGCGGGGCGGAAGCTGCCCGGAAGTCTCTTCCCAAGACGTCCGCTCATAGGGTGGAGGAGCGTTGAAGACCGGAAGTTCCTCCCAAAACAAGTACGGATTGACGGTGTGTGTGTCCCGCCGGTGAGTACAAGAAGGCGGGACCAACGAACGCCAATCCTGGGACACCAAGACCCAACGGAGCATGCGCAGGAGCTCCACGGCTCCCAGCCGCAGGTGAGTCAGAGAAATGTACGACTTCAGTGCCGGCTGGCTTAAGTGACTTGTTGTTGGCTGTACAGGAGTTAGAGAAAGTCTTTCGTCCTGTACAGCCTCTCTTGCAGGTATTACAGAACCTGACGAGTGTGCTCAAGACGCTGGAGGAGACTACGGACGCCCCCTGAGAGCCGTACTGGGGTGGTTAACGCGCGCGACGTGGGATTCTCCAGTCATTCCGATGCGTCGGTACAGGTAAGTGACACCGGTACCGAACAGGATTATGGAATCCTTAGCTTAAAAGAACCTGGATGTAACGGAAGGGATTCAAGTAGCAAGGGTTCGACAGTAGATCGGGGACGAGTACTGAGACCGCAGTACAACAACAACAACAACAACATTTATTTATATAGCACATTTTCATACAAACAGTAGCTCAAAGTGCTTTACATATTAAAGAATAGAAAAATGAAAGACATAATTATAAAAATAAAATCAACATTAACATCGAATAAGAGTAAGGTTCAATGGCCAGGGGGGACAGAAAAAACAAAAAAACTCCAGACGGCTGGAGAAAAAATAAAATCTGTAGGGATTCCAGACCATGATACCGCCCAGTCCCTCTGGGCATTCTACCTAACATAAATGAAACAGTCCTCTTTGGATTTAGGGTTCTCACGGAAGGGCTTGATGATGATGATGGTCACGTAGACTTCTTCCTTTTAATCCGGCCCATCATTGTTGGAGCATCATGAAGCTTTTAGTAGGTGGAGGTGGCGCAGGCCACCACCACAAAGAAACCGGAAAAAGAAACAGAAAAGAGAGTAGGGGTCAGTACCGATTTTAGAGCCACCATGAATAGTTGTTATGATGAATTGAACATACAGAGTATCAGGATTAAGTTAAATTACGATTAAAATGAAGTTATAAAAAGGCCATGTTAAAGTAATGTGTTTTCAGCAGTGTTTTAAAGTGCTCTACTGTATCAGCCTGGCGGATTCCTATTGGCAGGCTATTCCAGATTTTAGGTGCATAGCAGCAGAAGGCCGGCTCACCACTTCTTTTAAGTTTTGTTCTTGGAATTCTAAGGAGACACTCATTTGAGGATCTGAGGTTACGATTTGGAATATAAGGTGTCAGACATTCCGATATATAAGATGGGGCGAGATTATTTAAGGCTTTATAAACCATAAGCAGAATTTTAAAGTCAATCCTGAATGGCACAGGTAACCAGTGTAGTGACATTAAAACTGGAGAAATGTGTTCGGATTTTCTTTTCCTAGTTAGGATTCTAGCAGCTGCATTCTGCACTAGTTGCAAACGATTTATGTCTTTTTTGGGTAGTCCTGAGAGGAGTGCGTTACAGTAATCTAGTCGACTGAAAACAAACGCGTGAACTAATTTCTCAGCATCTTTCAGTGATAAAAGAGGTCTAACTTTACTTATGTTTCTTAAGTGAAAAAATGCTGTCCTAATGATCTGATTAATATGCGATTTAAAGTTCAGATTACAGTCACAATCACCCCTAAGCTTTTACCTCCGCCTTGACTTTTAATCCTAATGTATCCAGTTTATTTCTAATAGCCTCATTGTATCCATTATTGCTGATCACTAAGATTTCAGTTTTCTTTATTTAACTTGAGAAAATTACTATTCATCCATTCTGAGATACTAGTCAGACATTGTGTTAGTGAAAAGTACAAGCAGAGTCGGGGCGGTGCGGCTTGTATGTGTCGGCACCCAGACCACCCGCGCCAAGAAGCGGGCGGTGCTCGAGCCCGATCGAGAGGGGTGCAAACGGCAAGGGGGACTTTACTTTCTCCGGTCCTGTTCAGCCTATATACATCAGACTTTCAATACAACTCGGAGTCCTGCCACGTGCAAAAGTTCGCTGACGACACTGTTATTGTGGGCTGCATCAGGAGTGGGCAGGAGAAGGAGTACAGGAAGCTAATCAAAGACTTTGTTAAATGGTGTGACTCAAACCACTTACACCTGAACACCAGCAAGACCAAGGAACTGGTGGTGGATTTTAGGAGGCCCAGGCCCCTCATGGACACCGTGATCATCAGAGGAGACTATGTGCAGAGGGTGCAGACCTTTAAATACCTGGGAGTGCAGCAGGACGATAAATTGGACTGGAATGCCAATACTGATGCTCTGTTTAAGAAAGGTCAGAGCCGACTATACTTTCTTAGAAGGTTGGCGTCCTTCAACATTTGCAATAAGATGCTGCAGATGTTCTACTAGACGGTTGTGGCGAGCACCCTCTTCTACGTGGTGGTGTGCTGGGGAGGCAGCATAAAGAAGAAGGACGCCTCATGCCTGGACAAACTTGTTAAGAAGGCAGGCTCTATTGTAGGAGTAAAGTTGGACAGTTTAACATCTGTAGCAGAGCGACGGGCGCTAAGCAAATTCCTGTCATTCATGAAGAATTCACTACATCCACTGAACAGTGTCATCTCCAGGCAGAGGAGTAGCTTCAGTGACAGACTTTTGTCACTGTCTTGCTCCACTGACAGACTGAGCGGATCGTTCCTCCCCCACACTATGCGACTTTTCAGTTCCCCCCGGGGGAGTAAATGCTAACATTATTCAAAGTTATTGTCTGCTTTTGCATGCATTTTTTTATTACTCTTTAATTTAATATTGGTTTTTTTGTATCAGTATACTGGTGCTGGATTATGTGAATTTCCCCTTGGGATTAATAAAGTATCTATCTATCTATCTATCTATCTATCTATCTATCTATCTATCTATCTATCTATCTATCTATCTATCTATCTATCTATCTATCTATCTATCTATCTAACACAGGTAACACTAGGAGTCATTTTTGCTAATAAACACTTGATGTTCCATGTTGTTGCCTGCACATTAAATTACCACACTCAACTCATGGTGAAAGTGAGCAGTAAATATAGTAGAGTATAGAGGTTCACCAAAAGCTAGAGGGAAAAACATTCAGTATTATCTTTCACACATGATTCCAAGATACAGAAGATGCTTCAAGGAACATTTTGAAAAGGTCAACCAAATGGATAATTATTGATCCCAAAGACATACATTTAGTTTCTTATAATAGACTTGGTGTGAAATTTGAGACAATTTCCACTTACCAGTATGGATAATATACATTGTATTGAGTAACATTGCTACCATGTAGCACTCACATTCCAAATCCAATTTAAGATGTTTGTATAATCTTAAATTTACATGGATCTTATTCAGGTTTTCAGTTTACCTGTCAATGGTCATAAGGGCATGTTGAATAGTGGAAAGAGATGTAGGAGAATGTACAGTGCATATAAAAGTATTCACCCCTTGGAAGGTTTTCTATTTTCTTATTATAAAACATTAAATTACAATGGATTTAATTTCGCTTTTTTGATATAGTTCAACAGTAAAATGCCTTAATGTCAAAGTGAAAATATATCTCTGCACAGTGATCTAGATTAATGACAAATATAAAACAACATTAATTGATCAGGTAAGTATTTGTACCCTTCAAGTCAGTATTTAGTAGATGAATCGTTGGCAGCAATGACAGCCTTGAATCTGTTTGCATAGGTCTCTATCATCCTTACGCATCTGATCACTGCCATTTTTGCTCATTCTTTTTGCAAATCTGCTCAAGATCTGTCAAGTTGCTTGAAGATCAAGAATAAGCAGCCTTTTTCAAGTCCAGCCACTAATTCACAGTTGCATTGAGATATGGACTCTGGCGACTCCAGGACATTAACATTGTTGTTTGAAGCCATTCCTGTGTAACTTTGACTTTAGGCTTGGGGCCGTTCTCTTACAGAGAAACATATCTTTCCCCTGCACATAGGTTTCTTGCGGACTGAATCAGTTTTTTTGCAGGATTTCTCTGTATGTTTTAGCATTTATTTTACCCTCTACACTCATAAGCCTTCAGGGGCCTGCTGCAGAGAAGAATCCCCATATGATGCTGCCACTACAATTCTTTGTGGTAAGGGTTTGTTGTGTTTCTCATAATATGATGTGTTTAGCTTACACCAAACATACCATTTAGTCTGATGACCAAAAAGCTCAATTTTGGTCTCATCAGACCATAGAACCTTCTTCCAGTTGACTTCAGAGTCTCCCATGTGCCTTCTGGCGAACTGTAGCCAAGTTTGTTCAAGAACTGTTTTTTTTCTTTGCCACTTTCTCATAAAGCCCCAACAGATGATGCATCCAGGAAATAGTTGTTGTCTGCAGTCTCTCCAGTCTTAACAACTGTAGGTTGTCACTCCTTCAGAGTTCTCATTAATTTTCTTGATTGCCTCCCTCAGCAGTCTTCTTCTTGTACAATCACTCAATTTTTGTGGACAGTCTCCTGTAAACAGATTTAGAGCTGTGCCATACTCTTTTAATGTCTTAATAATTGTTTTAAGTTGACTTCAAGGGATATTCAGTGGCATGAATATTTTCTTGTATCCATCCCCTAACTTGTGCTTTTGTCGTGTTCTTTTGTCTTCATTATGTAGGTTTTTTTTTGTTCTTTATTTCGCCTTATACAATTTCTTGTATTAGGAATTTGTTCGTTTTTACATACCCTTGGGGTCAGAGTGCAGGGTCAGCCATTGTACCGAGTCCCTGGAGCAATTAAAGGTTAAGGGCCTTGCTCAAGGGCCCAGCAGAGTAGGATCTCTTTTGGCAGTGTCAGGGATTTGAACCAGCAACCTTCGGGATACCAGCACAGATCCTTAGCCTTAGAGCCACCACTAGGTTAGGTTAGTCCACCGTACTGACACACCATACGCTGGGCTATCCAGATAAGGTGCATTTATACCACAATCAATTGAAACTTCTTGACTACAGACAGGTAGTCTTTATTGAGCTAATTCTGTGTCTTCTAAAACCAATTGGCTGGACCAGGAATGATTCAAGTGTTCTATTAAAGGGGTTAAATACATATGCGATTAATTATTTTGTTTTTGTATTAGTATTTAAACCACTTTAAATAGATCTGTTTATACTTTGACATTAATGAGTCTTTTTTCTGTTGATCAATGTCAAGAAAGGACAAAAAAAGGAAAAAAATCCTGCTGGATATCTATACTGATATGGACTGGGTAATGTGTTAGGAATGAAAGGATGCCACATTGTTTGATGGAAATGAAAATTATGAACCTACAGAGGGCTGAATTTAAAGACACCCCAAAAATCAAAGTGAAAAGTTGATGTGGCAGGCTAGTCCATTTTGCCAAAATTTCACTGCAGCAACTCCAAATCGTATTCAGTATTTTGTATGCCCCCCACGTGCCTGAATGCATTCCTGACAATGTTGGGGGATTTATGCTCCTAATGAGACCACGGATGGTGTCCTGGGGGATCGCCTCCCAGATCTGGACCAGGGCATCAATGAGCTCCTGGACAGTCTGAGGTGCAACCTGGCAAAGTTGGATGGAGCGAAATATAATGTCAAAGAGGTGTTCTATTGGATTTAGGTCAGGCAAGTGTGGGGGCCAATCAACTGCCTGCATACTCTCGCCACATGAGGCCAGGCATTGTCGTGCACCAGGAGGAACCCAGGACACACTGCACCAGCAGAAGGTCTGACAATGGGTCCAAGGATTTCATCCCGATACCTAATGGCAGTCAAGGTACAGTTGTCTAGCCTGTAGAGGTCTGTGCGTCCCTCCATGGATATGCCTCTCCAGACCATCACTGACACACCACCAAACTGGTCATGCTGAATGATGTTACAGACAGCACAACTTTCTCCTTGGCTTCTCCAGACCCTTTCATGTCTGTCACATGTGGTCAGGGTGAACCTGCTCTCATCAATGAAAAGCACATGGTGCCAGTGGTGGACCTGCCAATTCTGGTATTCTATGGCAAATGCCAATCAAGCTCTTTGGTGCCGGGCAGTGAGCACAGGGCCCACTAGAGGACATCAGGCCCTCAGGCCACCATCATGAAGTCTGTTTCTGATTGTTTGGTCAAAGACATTCACACCACTGGCCTGCTGGAGGTAATTTTGTAGGGCTCTGGCAGTGCTCATCCTGTTCCTCCTTGCCCAAAGGAGCCAATACCAGTGCTGCTGATGGGTTAAGGACCTTCTACGGCCCAGTCCAGCTCTCCTAGAGTAACTGCTTGTGTCCTGGAATCTCCTCCATGTCCTTGAGACTGTGCTGGGAGACACAGCAAACCTTCTGGCAATGGAACATATTGATGTGCCATCCTGGAGAAGTTGGACTACCTGTGCAACCTCTGTAGGGTCCAGGTATCGCCTCATGCTACCAGTAGTGACACTGACTGTAGCCAAATGCAAAACTAGTGAAGAAACAGTCAGAAAAGATGAGGAGGGAAAAATGTCAGTGGCCTCCACCTGTTAAACCATTCCTGTTTTGGGGTCATCTCATTGTTGCCCCTCTAGTGCATCTGTTGTTAATTTCATTAACACCACAGCAGCTGAAACTGATTAACAACCCCCTCTGCTACTTAACTGACAAGATCAATAGCCCACAAGTTTCATTGACTTGATGCTATACTTTGATTAAAAAGTGTTCCTTTAATTTTTTGAGCAGTATATATATTATATATATATATATATATATATATATATATATATATATATATATATATATATATATATATATATATATATATATATATATATATATGTATATATATATACACACACATTTGAGTGCTAGTTTGCCTTGCAAAGTTATTTTAAAGCACAGCAATGAATGTTCCATTTTCCAGATGTAACATTTAAAAGTGTCGTAAAATTCTCTGCAATCCATGATGGCGATAAACAGCTTGTGAATATGTGCTATAATTTACTCCATCCCAATGATTAAAAGATACTGCACGTACAAACAAAATAAAAATGTACTATCTCTGACGTACATAGTAAAACCATGCTATCTCCTTTAATAGTTTCTGGATGAAGATATTTCATGGCATTATAAACTCACCGTGGCAGTCAATCCTGATAAAGTCCTAGTAATTTTGCTTTTGGAACTGTGATCTAGTATTTCTGTAGTGATACAGGTTATAATAGCTGCTCTTTGTTAGAATATTATATTTCATAACTTCCTTGTCACCTTGTAGAAGCCCAGTGTCTTCAATGAACCAGGTACTAAATTTCTGTAAATTATTCATAGATTAAAATTGGCAGTTTACACTAAGCTTGTCCTGAATAGTGAACAATATTGCTTTAAAAATGACTGCAAAGTAAGATTAATGCACAAATCTTAGTCGGCCTAAAGCAGTTGAGACAATCTAGTAATAAAACTTATAATTAGACATATAATGCACGCTCCATGTACTTTTACGGATGTCTAAAATTTCATACTGATTACAAAGAAATGAAACGAAAGTAATGTATACTGCAAGCAAACAGACATGTAGGATCAACAGTCAAAGCATAGTGTCTTTAATTATCCATGCATTTTCTTTACCAACTTATCCAGGACAGGATCATAGTAAGGCAGAAAAAATCCCTGGACAGGTTGCCAGTCCATCGCAGGTAGAACATACACTAGAACTATTTTAACAATGCCAGGTCACCCATCCTACATGTCTTTAGACTGTGGGAGGAAACCCATGTAGACAGAGGGAGAACATGCAACATTACAAACTACTCTCCTCCTTTATCTCTTACCTTACTATGCATCTTCTCAGCTATTATAAATCTGAGTTCTTACCTGGAAATAATTTTTATTCATGTTTAGATGCATTTGCAAATAACGTGAGAAGCACCTACTGTGATAGCCATTATAGTCAGTTGATGGTGGTAAAATTACTCGTTAATATGAAGGATCTACAGGTATTAAAATAAATATGTAATATCAAGAGACATGTGTCTCAGTTATGCCACCTCAGACCACTCCACAGTGAAGTTTTGTTACTTGGTCACATTGCAGAGATGAATAAACACTTTACTGATGCTTTTTAAGTGTTATGACATAATAGTAAATGAGTAATAGATGCATTTTTGCAGTACCTAAACTAAAGTGTTACCCAGTTAACTTAGTTGCCGAATGCACTTGATTGTTTTGCCATCCATACATTGTCTTCGTTGCTAAGTTTAGGGAATTTGTTTTTGAATTGTTAAAATATTTTATCATTATGATGATGATGATGTCATCTGTGTACCATTTTAGGACTTTTTTTGGTTGCTACTTTCTGTGACAGTCCTCACACTTAGTGGTCATGTTGTTTTCTGGTCATGTAACACGGAGGTAATATGGTGTATTATGCCGTTGCATCCCTCTTCATTTTCTCAGTTTTCATTATCATACAATACAAGCAGTCATTAATATTATTATTTTTTCCAATAAGCAATTTTTGGTAAAGTTCACATTGGCAACATTGCTAAGCTGCACTGATGAAGCCCCACTATCCCTAAAAACTTCCACTTGCTTTTTCTAGGAAATTCCCAGATACACCCACTACAGCCAATCAAATAATCCCTACAACATGCTCTGGAGACAGTCCACAAATTAGAACTGAATGTGCATGTGGTTAATATTTCTAGAAGCTTCATAGGTTACCTCTTTGAATGGACCAGGTTCAGTGCTGGGAGCTGCAGTGCTGAAAAGGCAGTTCCACTTACAGTTCAACCTCAAATTCAGAACAGTAGCAAAATAACCAGAACAAAAAACAACCACAACACAAATAATTTGTTTGAACGTTTTCATTTATTTGTTTAAAATTGAATTGAATTTATTAAAATCAAATAACAATAATAATTTGACAAAACTAAGTTCGAATCAAATCAACCCCTACCCATGAGAAAGAGAGCTAGGCCAACAAATTAAAACTTTGATAGTAGGAAAAATAAGAAAATAAATAAACCGAATAAAAAAGTCAAGAAAATCTGCTTCCTTAATTGAAATGCTTATCCTAAAATGTTATTGATTACATCCTGCCAGGTTTTAAAACTTGCATAATTTGTTTAAACTTAGTTTGAATTAAAGAATCATTCAGAGTACAATCCATATCGGGCTCAGCTGGAAAAAGCCCAACAAAGATGAATTGAGGTAGCCAAGGTGTTCCCTGTGCTCTGTGTTATCTTTTCCAGCTGCTGCCAGAAGGTATGCAGGCGTTTGGAGAGTGGTAGGTCAATGACAGACACAATTTACAAGCCTCAGGTTTGAGCAGGTAAGCAGTTGTGGTGCTCCGATGTGTCCAAGGTTCAGCATTTACAGAGCTCTGAAGTGCCAGGGTGCAATAACCGTTTTTATAACTTTAGGATAATATGGTTATGATGTAATAAACCACTCAGTGTTTAACTAGGAGTTTCTCCCTTATTTTTCTAGAAATGTCTGTAAACAAAGAATTTTTCATTAATTCTGCAGGCAGAGCCTACAGACTGACACAGCATAATAGCAAAAACAAAAGGAAGAATGTATAATGTAGAAAAAATGTAAGCAGTAAACAGAAATAACATATACATTGTATATGAAAGAAGAGTATTTCAGAAGGAAGTTCTGCGTATAAGTGCAAAGAATATTAAGTATACATTAGTTCGTACAACAATCTTCCCAAGCAAAACAATGGGTGTACTTTATAGATTTAGGAGTGCTGAAACCATTTCTGAAACTGGAATTTCACTACCACAGACCATTTCTATGAGATATCAGATTAGTGAAAAACACTCTTTTGGAATGAATTGTTGATTAAAAAATTAAAAGGTTAGCGATCAACAGTACAGAGTAATGGGGATTGTGGAAGAGAGGTGAAAAAGGGAGTGCAGGCAGGGTGGAGTGGGTGGAGAAGAGTGTCAGGAGTGATTTGTGACAGACGGGTATCAGCAAGTGTGAAAGGGAAGGTCTACAGGACGGTAATGAGACCAGCTATGTTATATGGGTTAGAGACGGAGGTACTGACCAGAAAGCAGGAGACAGAGCTGGAGGTGGCAGAGTTAAAGATGCTAAGATTTACATTGGGTGTGACGAGGATGGACAAGATTAGAAATGAGTACATTAGAGGGTCAGCTCAAGTTGGACAGTTTGAAGATAAAGTCAGAGAGGCGAGATTGCGTTGGTTTGGACATGTGCAGAGGAGAGATGCTGGGTATTGAGTCACGTGTGCTTTGCAAACGCTACAGTCTGTTAAGAGTTGTTGGTTTGTTCTGTGGTGTGAGATTTAAATAAAAAAATACATTTTGCTCTTAAAAACTTGAGTTTTGGTTGTCGCTAAGGAACCGTGTGGGAATTGTTAAAGCTTTTTTCCCCTTTAGAAGGGTTTTTTGCTTTTTTTTTGCCCGCACAAGAGCAAAAGTAGCTGGGTGTTTGGAAGTGCGCTTGGAAAAGTTATTTGTATTTGTACCTGTTCTTGTTATCTATATTTGAATTAGCATCGAGGCGGCAGGGTAGAAAGCAGCAGTAACTGATATCGGCATTTGTAAATAAATAACCGCGTCGTCATAACAGCGATTCCTTAGTTTAAAGGAAAAGAAAAAAAAAAGGCAGCGGCTAACAGTAGTAGAGACGTCGATCAGGCACAAGGAGCAGTAGGAGCAAATAAGGTAGTAAAGTTTTATTTATTTGTTTATTTTAGATTAAACAGTCCTTAGCGTTCCAGAGGTAGAACAGTTAAGTGGGCGACAGCGTATTGGTTCATTAATACGGGGGAATACAAACAGTGCGAGTGAAGAGCTTATAAGTAAGAAGAGCGCAAAGTTAGGAGAAGAGACAGAGAAAAGTAAAGTTAACCTCATAGAAAGGCAAATAGCAGGCAGCTGAGAGGGAGAACAGTACAGGAGCTTAAGGGGAAAAGGTGTAAAATATCTGTAGCAGATCTTAGTGTTACCATTTAAGTTAAGGAGCAGCTGAAAGAAGAAGAAATTTAATTTTAAGAAAAAAAAAAAAGTTAAGGCAGCTTAGTAATCCCAAGTCAAATTTTAATAATGAGGCCAGTGCAATGCAAGTCCTGTTGGATGTTGGACTTTTTAGATGATGGTTTGGAAGAGCCAGTTGTCTATGAGGGCTACATCTGCAAGAGATGCCAGCTGATCCAGCACCTCGAGCTCAGGGTCGCTGAACTGGAGGAGGAGTTGGCTGACCTGCGTTGTAATAGAGAATTGGCGGACTTGGCCCAGGTGTCCTTTAGAGAGATAGTGTGCACCCCTAAGGTGGCGCGGGAGGAGATTCCAGACCAGACAGGTAGGAATAGGTGGGTCACGGTCACAAGGCGTAAGGTAAAGGGTGCACACTGTCCGGGGGCATCAACCCCAGAATTAGAAGTGTCTAACCGTTATCATGTCCTGCGGAGCTGGGCGGTGACTCTGATAATTCTGAGGTGGTAGGCAGGGTTGAGGAGCCCCAACGGGCCACCTCAAAACCAGTTCCCAAAAAGAGAGGTAGTGATAGTTGGGGACTCAATCATTAGGGGATTGAAGCGCAGGTGTGCTCCAGAGAGAGAGTCTCGAGGTGTGTTGCCTTCCGGGAGCACAGGTGGGAGACCTCCCTGGAAGGGTGGATAGGCTCTTGGCCAGAGCGGGGGTGGATCCAGTTGTCATTGTCCACGTTGGAACAAATGACATACATAAGGGTAGTCTGTCAGTTCTGCGATCCAAATTCAAAGAGTTAGGTACCAAGCTGAGGAGCAGAACTGACAAGGTAGTCTTCTCCGAAGTTCTGCCTGTGCCACGCCAGTCCAGGTAAGATTGAGGAGATTAGAAGGCTTAACGCGTGGCTCAAATCTTGGTGCAGGGTAGAAGGGTATAGGTTTATGGGGCATTGGGACTCCTTTTGGAACAGATGGGACCTGTTCTGCGTGACGGGTTACATCTGAACTGGAGGGCACCAATGTATTGGGGAGGCGTATGTGTAGGCTAGTCGAGGATTGTTTAAACTAGGGAATGGGGGGGCAGGGAGTTTAGGACAGGCCAGATTTAGATCTATACATGGAAGAACAAACAATGGTGTAGAAATAAAAATGCATAGTAATGTAAATTTTAAGCAAACATGTAAATGTAGAAGGATTAACACATTAAAAATAGCTTGCCTTAATGCTAGAAGTATCAAAAATAAGGTAAGTGAGTTGGAGTTGTATGTAGCAGAGCATAATTATGATATTATAGCAATAACGGAAACCTGGCTAAATAACAAAGATGGGGATGAGTGTAACATAGAGGGATACACATTTTTTTAGGAAGGATAGACAGAACAGAAAAGGAGGTGGGGTTGCTGTTTATGCCAAACAGGTTTTAAATGTAAGTCATCTTCAGTTGGATGATGAGCCCCATCTTAGTGAGGACATGTGGCTTCGCCTGGAAAATATTAGGGAAAAGGTCTCATTTTAGGAGTGTGTTATAGACCACCCAATTCAGACAGTCATTTCAACACACATCTTTTTAGTAATATCAAAAGGCAAGTTTACAGGAGGATATTATAGTCATGGGGACTTTAATTATCCAAATATTAACTGGGATAACCTTACAGATGGAGGAGCACAAGAGCAGGAGTTTTTAGAAGTAATCAGTGACTGTTTTTTAACACAGCATGTTAAAGCACCAACAAGGGGTGAAGCCTGTCTGGATTTAGTATTCTGTAATAATCAGGATAGAATTGAGGGTGTAGAGGTGATTGAACCACTAGGGTCAAGTGACCATAATGTAATACAATTCTCAGTATTTTGTAAGAGTACAGATGCAAAGACTAAAATTGTTAAGTTGAACTTTAGTAGGGCTAATTTTGAGCAGATGCGACAAAGTCTAAGTAGGATAGACTGGGATAAGCTTTTAAATGTGGAGACAGTTTAAAAATGAGGAGCAGTGGAACAGGTTTAAAATGTTTTACATGTAATGCAGGACAGATACATACCTAAATTTGGAAGTAAACTAGTGAGGAAACTAAAAAACTCCACGATGGATTAATAAAGATTTAAAAAGAAGTTGCAAAGGAAAAACTGCTGTATAAGGCATATAAGACTAATGACTGCAAAGAGAATCAATTCCAATACATATGAGAACATGAGGGCAACCATTAAGAAGGATATCAGAGAGGCTAAAAGACAGTTGGAGAGGAATATAGCAGATAAGGCGAAAGAAGACCCCAAGAGATTCTTTCAGTATTTTAGTAGTAAAAGAACAGTTAAGGAGGAGGTCAAGTTCATCAGGAATAGTAAAGGGAATTAAAAGATACAGACAATGAAATAGCAGATGCCCTAAACTTACATTTTTCTGAGGTGTTTACAAGTGAGCAAGTGGACAACCTCCCAGAGGTAAACGCAACTACTAAGGAGGTGCTGCTCAGATTAAATAAGATGAAATCAAACAAATCACCAGGCCCAGATAATATTTATCCTCGTGTTCTTAAGGAGGCTAGTGAGTACATATATAAACCCTTGACACATATTTTTAGGAAGTCACTGTGCACTGGAGAGATTCCAAAGGACTGGAAAATGGCAAATATCATCCCATTATATAAAAAGGGTGACAGGGCAGATCCAAGCAACTATAGGCCAGTAAGCTTAACAAGCATCACAGGAAAATTAATGGAAGGAATTATTAAGGATAAGATTGAGCAACACTTGGCAAGGACAGGAGTTATTCTAAACAGTCAGCATTGGTTCAGAAGAGGGAGGTCATGTTTTACAAACATGTTGGAATTCTATGAGGAGGCAACAAAAGGATCCGATCAAAGTGGAGCTTATGATATTATTTATCTGGACTTTCAGAAAGCATTTGATAAGGTGCCACATGAGAGGTTGGGCATCAAGTTAAAAGAAGTGGGAGTTCAGGGTGATGTTTTTAGATGGGTGCAGAATTGGCTCAGACACAGGAAGCAGAAGGTGATGGTGCGAGGAACCTCATCAGAACTGGCCTCATCTTGAGTACTGTGTGCAGTTTTGGTCTCCAGGCTACAAAAAGGACATAGCAGCACTAGAAAAGGTCCAGAGAAGAGCGACTAGGCTGATTCCAGGGCTACAGGGAATGAATTATGAAGAAAGATTAAGAGAGCTGAGCCTTTACAGTTTAAGCAAAAGAAGATTAAGAGGTGACATGATTGAAGTGTTTAAAATTATGAAGGGAATTAGTCCAGTGGATCGAGACTTGTATTTTAAAATGAGTTCATCAAGAACACGGGGACACAGTTGGAAACTTGGGAAGGGTAAATTTTGCACAAACATTAGGAAGTTTTTCTTTACACAAAGAACGCTAGACACTTGGAATAAGCTACAAAGTAGTGTGGTAGACAGCAAGACGTTAGGGACTTTCAAAACTCGACTTGATGTTTTCTTGGAGGAAACAAGTGGATAGAACTGGCGAACTTTGTTGGGCTGAATGGCCTGTTCTCGTCTAGAGTGTTCTAATGTTCTAATATTGGGAGATGGATACTAAGGATAGAGCTGCCAGGAAAGAGGAAAAGAGGAAGGCCTAAGCGAAGGTTTATGGATGTGGTGAGAGAGGACATGCAGGTGACGGGTGTAACAGAACAAGATGCAGAGGACAGAAAGATATGGAAGAAGATGATCTGCTGTGGCGACCCCAACGGGAGCAGCTGAAAGAAGAAGAAGATTATTATTTGAAGTATGTTTTGAGCTAAAAAATTGCAGTCTTCTTGTTCCTAACATTAGTCAAGGTGGAAACGATCCAAAATCAAATATTTACTATGCATTCTTTGCTCTGAAGCAGTATTTTTTCTTTCTTTTTATTTCTTCAGAATAATCAGGAATTGATATTTAGAAGGTGTGGACGCTAGAAGCGCTGTTGCCCCGTTAAATCCAACAGACAGATGTCCAAGACACACCTGTAAAGCACCAAGAAGATTTCTTTAATATTTCTCTTCAATAAAGTTCACAAAGTACCGCACACTCCACAATTCTCCAATAATAAGCACAACAATAATAAACAATAATCAATAAAAATAATCCTCCTTTTCACCCAGCAGCTCCGTCACTACCACAAAACTCCGGCCTTCTTTTCTATGTCTTGACCAGCCCTTTAAATAGTCCATGACCTGGAAGTACTCCATCTCTTCTTCCAGGTCCATGCCACATCATCCTTTCTTAAGTATCCCGGAAGTACTGCGGGCTTCCGTCCTTGTGACTTCAAAGTACTTCCTGGTTGTCGTAATAGTAGGAGTTCCCATGTTCTTTGTGAGCTCCCCCTGGCGGCACCCACGGCACCCAACAGGGCTGAGGAAATGGACTCCACGTCCCAGGATGCTTTTACGGGAATCTGGGGAATCGTTGCCGTCCAGGGGAGCTGCCACCTAGCGTCCCAGGGGATGCAGTGCCCTGAAAAGCCTGCTCTTCCTCCTTATTTTCCTTCAGGGACGTCCTGGCCGGACTGAACTGCCGGCCGTCCCTCACAAAGGTCAGCAAGATGCCTTTTTATTGTTGAGAAGACAGTTGTCATTCAAATGTTTTTTACATAAAGATGTGAGGTTGGGTTGATCCAGCCACTGTCTTGACAAGGTAACAGGTAATGAAGCAGTAAAAGAACACACACCCTTCCTTAATCGAAGGAATAAAAGCATGTGCCACAGTTTTCTTGGGAATATAAAGAAGGAAAACTATTAGGAACTAGCTGAGAAACTTCTCTTTTTCTACCCAGAATCTTGGTACAAACAGCAGTCACAACCTCTCCCACTAAAAATGATTGATTCTGCAGTCAATATGGTAGAATCCTTCAAATGTTTGGGCACAACTATCACAAACACTCTCAGTTGGGACATTAACGCCACTTTCATCACTAAAGGCACAGCATTGATTGTACTTCTTACACCAACTCAAGAAAGTAAATATTTCCAAACAATCCTAGTTGAGTTTTACAAAGCCATAATTGAAAGTGTAATCACATTCTCCATTGTCTGGTTTGGTTCAGCAGTGGCTCACTCCAAAAATAAATTAAAGCACATTGTGAGGTCTGCTAAGAAAATACATGGTTGTACCCTTCTATCTGTTACAGAGCTGCATACATCTCATGTCACTACTGTGTCAAAATGATCAAAACGGACTCATGTCACCCTCCTCATCACTTATTGCAAAGAAACCCTCTGGTAAATGCTTCAGATCAATTAAAACAAAAATTAATAGACACCTGTCACAAACTCGACAAAAGAAGGCACAAAAAAGGCTTGGGGCAGCCACCCGTATATTATTTTCTTGACTGCAAAATAGCGAAGAGTTGTGTATATGTTTGGGTCCAGAACAGAACTGACTTAATATGAACAAAATGGCGGTTTTAAAGACAGGTACAGGAAGTGATTTCATTGGAGGGACCGGAACTGGAAGTGATGTCATAGGGGTCAGAACTGGAAGTGACATCATCAGGGCCAGGCAGGATTTCCCATAAATGGTCTGTAGAGAAAAAGAGTCAAAGCATTCCGCCACCTCCCGGTCTGCCTCGGAATTACTCTCATTCAAGCCCTTTAGCTGCCTCCCATGCGCACGTGTGTGACACACCTTAATAGTTTCTTTCCTAGAGCCATAGCCCTCTCAAACCAGAAACTTAGTCTGTCTTTTTTGGCATATCCATGCGTTCAGTCATGTACTTATGAAGGTGTGTATGTACATGAATGTGTGTGCATACACACTACACACTCACACTTTCACTTGTACATCATCATTTACATCTCCTTTATAATTGCACTATTCTGCAACTTTGTTTGAAGTTTTTCTTTTTAACTATTTATAATATTTGTATGTGATGTTATGTTCTGTTATAAACAGGTGCAAATCTACCAAGTGAAATTCCTGTACATTAAGTACAGGTGAATAAAAGTGATTCAGATTCTTTGAAAATCCATTTCTACTCTCCCATTTGTATTTTTTCCCCAAGATCATGGGAGTAGTCTCTGATGAACAGGGGGAGAGATTCCACCACGGGACATCGCTCAAATGGAGAGACGCTATGGTGGAAACTGGAGTTGAGCTAATGTTAGCAGACAGCGGTTGGTCATTTAATAAGAGGAAAAAACTAAGTAAGTAAATAGTATTTTTAAAAAAGTATATCCATAATTTATATGTTTTCTAGCCTAATTTTTTTTCTCTGGTGTTTTTTCGTTTTAAACCTTCATCTCTCAAATACTGTGTGTGATAGAGCAATAATGTTATTAGATTTGGATTCAGCAGCCTCAAATCTAGATTGAAGATGTACAATTTTTAACAAGACCAAAAAACATTTTTTAAGACCAGTGATACACAGACCATGACATTGAATATTGATTTATCATCACTCTTGCCTACACTAGAGTAATAGTCTTAAAAACAGAATTTGCAGGGGGCAGGCTGGAAAGTCATGTTTCCACACAGAATAAAATGGAAGATGCTTATTTGAGGATTTGCAAAGGAGTGACTATAGGGTTGAGACAGGTTTGACACTCAAAGGACAACGAATGAGTAGAGGATAAATACCTGGAGGATAAAGAAAAAGAAAGAGGGTGGGAGAGAAAACGTTGATTACAAATACTGTAATGTTTTAAGACTCGAGACATGAAAGAGCTCCATCCTTAAGTGAGACAATGACCTGTTTAGGTCGTGAATAAAGGAGAATGAACACCTACCAAACTATAGTGCATAACTGCAGAACACAGGAGTGTATGAATGCCATTTTGGACAGTTATCAGAAATTCATCACCCTGACACCATGTAAGGGAAAAAGCAAGAAGGAGGCCTAACTTAGTGAAACATGGCCTCAGTTTCAAAAAGGGAAAGGATGGGAAATTCTAAAACAGGAGAAGACCAGATTATCTTCAACAGAGGCCCAAGATGGGAGATAAGGAGTTAGTTAAGACTGATTGAAGTGAGGTGTGGTATGTATGCTCAGTGATATAACTCATGGTAAGGCTGAGATATGGGTAAAAGTTAAATTTGTGATGAATCATTTTGTATTCTAAAGAAAGATGAATAAAACAGAATTGGCTTTAGACTAATATTTGGCTGGAGTGGGGGAAATGGAGCATGGCGCTGGGGAAAGGGAAAGGTAAATGTTTTATATCACATTTTATTACTGACACACTGAAATAAATAACTCATTGGATCTACTTAATAAAATTATTGCACCTATTTCCATTTAAATGAAACAATTACTTCTAATATATAAAAATGTGGAGCTCTAATGTTCTCCTCTGTTGGTATTGAAAAAAAATACATTGTTTGATCCACTGAAGTTTACCTATTTCCATTTAATCAGATCAAGTTGTCTTCATTTAAACCAAATGTGTAGATCTAATGTACAATGTTTGGCAGTTAAAAAGGCACTTTTATGTACAATGTCTTGATCTTTGCTTGACACTGCACAAATGAGTTAAGATCCCAAAACACTTTGCAATATCTTTACACAAAAAGTGGCCAGTTATGCAAATTTACTATGTTCATGTAAATTCATCATTTTCTGCGAAGACAAATAAATGTTTCACAAACAACCTGAAAAATACCCTAAAAAAATCCTAATCTGTCCAGGACCTCTTTTTCCAGTTTGAAAATGTAAAAAAAAATCACCTGGAGCCCATTTCCTCGCAGCATTGCTGTATGCCTTTGTAATGCAAATAATGATTATATTATGTGGAACAGAGTGATCTGCAGAGTCCCAAAAATAGCTGGGGAACCAGCTGGACCACCCTGTCTAATTGCAAAGTAGCTGAAAGTTTCTAGTGTTAAGGGAATAAACCACAAAATATTGCTTTGAGTGAAAATGAAGAATCTAACTCTGAGCTCTGTTCTACAGAGAATTTGATCACATTGATCACAAATGAGACGCCACCTTCCAGGGATGGGACAGGAAGGGAGACAATGCAGAGCTGATGGGGCTAAGTCAATCAGTTTCCTGGGGAATCTTTATGGATCTGTGAAGGAACAAGACAAGACAGGGTGGTACTCCCTATTTGAACACAGCCAGCTAGGTGGTCCTGGGATGCACATGTGTGACTATCCATCCATTATCCAACCTGCTATATCCTAACTACAGGGTCACGGGGGTCTGCTGGAGCCAATCCCAGCCAACACAGGGCGCAAGGCAGCCAGCCCACCGCAGGGCACGCACACGCACCCCCACACACCAAGCACACACTAGGGACAATTTAGAATCACCAATACACCTAACCTGCATGTCTTTGGACTGTAGGAGGAAACCCACACAAACATGGGGAGAACAGGCAAGCTCCACGCTTGGGTCCCCTAACTGCGAGGCAACAGCACTACCCACTGCGTCACCGTGCCGCCCACATGTGTGACTATGGCTATGAAATTTATTTGCTTTCTTTGAAAATAAATGAACTGAGTTACTATGACGAAGTAAACAGAAATGTATAGCTAACAAATGCATTCCTTTGAACTCTCTTAAAGTTACTGTGTAAGAGAAATATTTCCCCAAAATTATTATTGAAAGTTAAAATCATGTTCAATTTGAGTAAAGTCAACATAAGGCAATTGGGTAATGGCAATATGCCCTCATAATATTTTGTAGGATTGGTGGTAGTGTTTAAAACAACAAAGTTTATTTAGGTTGTTTACACAAAAATTATTCTTGTAAATATAATTTAATTCATTTCTGCTAGAAAAGGATATGTAAAGCCTTCAATCACGCTAATTTTGAGTAAAGTCACTCTAAATCTGCTGTGTAATAGCAACATTCCCTAAGAATCATTTTTGAGAGAATAGCAAGTCAGCAACTTACGATCTGTGCTATGATCAAGTGCTAACTTGTTGTTATCTTCCTGGTTATCTAGAGCCCTTTCAACAAGAAGACAATTCCAAAGATAAAACACTCATCCGGTGATTAAAAAGCTGGGTTCCCTACTCCTTTCTTGCATGATGACACCTGCATTTGTGAGCAAACCGAGAGACACCTCTGCCATAGCAAAATATCCTTGTGCTGAAAGCAGAATGCTGCTTTTGTAAAGGAGGGTTGTTTTTCTCTCTTGTTGCTCTTTGCTGCCACATTCTTAGCACCTGGATCTTCTCCAACCTGCATAAGTCTATATGCTCATTTAAAAACATTTGGCTTCTGCCATCTCTACTTCACTAGTTTTATTGTCCCTGACATGAATGTTTAGTTTCACTTGCTAGGCTATTTTTAAAATTCTTTCAAGTACAAAACAATGAGGTCAAATGGTGGGCAGAGACATGCCAAGAGTGTTTATTCAGATTCAAATAAGAATCCATACCCAAGATACATTTCTGGGCTTAGTTACTGATATCCTCATACAGCCTTTGTTGTCTGGAGATGCAGGCTAAGTTCCTTAGTCTAATGCATCCCACCTGGTTTTTGAGTTATACATGGAGACAAAAAAGATTATATGTACAGAGAAAATACATAGAATTATAAACTAAAATATGAAGAAGACTCCCACAGTCATTACTCTATGCGTAAAAAACACCTGTGAGCAAAATTTTATCTTCACAATTCAATAACACTTGCCTGTACAACTTGCAACAAAATGCAGTTCACTGTAGTTTTAAAGCAAAATAACTGCAGTCAAAACTGGCAATTTCTTTCTCCAGCACAATAAAATAAAAAAAAAGTGAGAGTCCATGGCTTACGAGTCTTAATAGGTGTAAAATTGACTCAGAAAGCAAAAAATTGTGGTAAGCAGGGCCAGTGCCACCATTAAGGTAAATCAGGCATTCGCTTAGGGCACAGATCATAAGGGGGGAGACGAACCACACGGGTTAGCTACCAAACAGTCAGTTGGCGCACTAATAAGCTTGGCCTAGGACTCAAAATAACCTAGCACCGGCACCGCTGGTGAGAAGAAGATCTTTCTGAATTTGGTAATGTTACCACAAGAGTCAGTGCTGCAGTGGCCATTGCTCATTTTATTTTATATAAATTATCTCAATATAAATGTATCTAATAAGTATATCCTTTCTGTTGGGCAGGTTTTCTTTATCTTAGTATTTATGTTAGGATGAATATACAACATTTATATTTTTTGGTTTTAGTAAGACTGTAATACTTAAAGAACATATTCCCAGTAAATGTATGCCCTCTGTTGAATACAAATGTAAACGAATGAAAACTCTTATATATAGGAAGTTAATATTTGGAATTTAATTTGAATAAACTACAGCAAGTCTGAAATTTTAAAGTGCATTTTGTGAGACAAATGTAGGAGAAGTTAACAGAAGGAGGCTAATAGGATTAGAACTTTGGAACATTAGAACACTCTAGATGAGTACAGGCCATTCAGCCCAACAAAGCTTGCCAGTCACATCCACTTAATTCTTCTAAAAAAACATAAAGTTGAGTTTTGAAAGTCCCTAAAGACTTACTGTCTACCATGCTACTTGGTAGCTTATTCCAAGTGTCTTTGGTTCTTTGTGTAAGAAAAACTTCCTAACGTTTATGCGAAATTTACCCTTAACAAGTTTCCAACTGTGTCCCCGTGTTCTTGATGAACTCATTTTAAAATACAAGTCTCGATCCACTGGACTAATTCACTTCATAATTTTAAACACTTCACTCATGTCACCTCTTAATCTTCTTTTGCTTAAGCTGAAAAGGCTCAGCTCTCTTAATCTTTCTTCATAATTCATTCCCTGTAGCCCTGGAATCAGCCTAGTCGCTCTTATCTGATCCTTTTCTAGTGCTGTTATGTCCTTTTTGTAGCCTGGAGACCAAAACTGCACAGAGTACTCCAGATGAGGCCTCACCAGTGAGTTATAAAGCTTGAGCATAACTTCCTTGGACTTGTACTCCACACATCCACCTATACGACCCAACATCTGTTTACCTTCTTTAATGGCTTCTGAACACTGTCTGGAAGATGATAGCTTAGAGTCCACTATGAGTCCTAAATCCTTCTCATAAGATGTACTCTCGATTTTCTGTTTATTTAAACCTAACATTTTTACTTCCTATGTCAATGTCAATGTCAATTTATTTATATAGCACATTTAAAACAACATAGTAATGCGGGCCAAAGTGCTTTACAATAATAGAATAAATGAAAAAAAAAAAAACAAAAACAATAAAACATAAATAGTAATAAAATATATGAACATAAAATAAGATAGATAATAAATAGAAATAATGTTATATGATCACAAAGAGGAAACCATCAGTATTACTGAAGGTCACTGAATGCAAGTGAAAAGAAGTGAGTTTTTAATCTTGTTTTGAGCTGTTCAATTGTAGATGACTCCTTAATATGATGAGGTAGAGAGTTCCACAGGCGAGGGGCAGCAGCTGCAAAGGCCCTGTCCCCCTTGGTTTTACATTTGGTACGAGGGACAACAAGAGACAACTGACCAGAAGATCTAAGCACTCTGGATGGCTGGTGTAAAACACACAATTCAGATAAATAGGCAGGAGCAAGCCCATGTAAAGATTTAAAAACTAGCAGCAAGATTTTAAAATCAATTCGAAAACTGACAGGCAGCCAGTGTAAAGAAGCTAAAATAGGAGAAACAGAGTCATACTTCCTTGCCCCAACCAGAAAGCGAGCAGCAGCATTTTGGACCAGCTGTAACCTGTGTATCAGAGATTTGTTAATCCCAGAATACAGCCAATTGCAATAATCGAGGCGAGAAAAAATAAAAGCATGAGTAGCTTTCTCAAGATCTTTAGAAGATAAAAAAGGCTTGATCTTACCTAATAGACGAAGTTGGAAAAAGCAACTCTTGACTACAGAATTTACTTGTTTCTCAAAAGAGAGGTTACTATCAAAGGTAACACCAAGATTTGGACTTGAGGTTTGAAAAGGCAGAGAAAGAACCGAGAAGTCCAAGACCAATTTGGGCTTTAGCTGATGGACCCACTATAAGCACCTCCGTTTTATTTTGATTTAGTTCAAGAAAATTATTGGCCATCCAGGATCTTAGTTCAGACAGACAGTTGTGGAGTTGATTTGTTGCAGAGTTGCAGACGGGAATATAAACCTGAGTATCATCAGCATAGCAGTGAAAAGAAATGTTAAATTTCCTAAAAATCGCTCCAATAGGGTGAAGGTATATAGAGAATAAAATAGGACCCAAAATGGATCCCTGAGGAACACCATATTTAAGAGGAACAGTAGATGAAAAAGAGGAATTTAAAGTCACTGAAAAGTGTCTACCAGTTAAATATGACCTGAACCAGTTAAGAGCAGCCCCTTTAATCCCAACAAGATGTTTGAGCCGCATCAGCAATATTTCATGGTCAGTGGTGTCAAAGGCAGCGGACAAGTCAAGGAGGACAAGGACTGCCGCATCACCTGAGTCAGTAATAAGAGAGATGTCGTTGAACACTTTCAGGAGTGCCGTTTCAACACCATGATAAGGCCTAAAACCACATTGGTAGGTCTCAAATAAATTATTGGAGTTAAGGTGATCGACCAATTGGTTATAAATAATTTTTTCTAGAATTTTAGCCAGAAATGGGAGCTGGGAAATTGGACGAAAGTTGGTTAAAACTCCAGGATCTAATCGTGCCTTTTTTAGATGGGGACTGACTGCAGCATGTTTAAAAAATGAGGGCACAACCCCCGAACTAATAGAATCATTTATAATGGCTAGTAAAGATGGGCCCAACACATCAAAGGCTTCCACTAAGAGACGTGGTGGTACAATATGAGGGGCTGGAAGCTGGTTTAAGGGTGTCAATAGTTCTTTTAGCATTGAAAGTGAAACTTGATCAAAGGAATCTAGAACAATGTCATGATTAACAGTAGGAAGTTCATAGCCAGTTTGAACAATGCCACGGCGGATAGTATCAATTTTGCTGACAAAGAATGATAGAAACTGCTCACATGAATGAACAGTATTTAATCCCATCATAGAATGAGGGTGAATGGCCGCATTAATTGAATTAAATAAAACCCTAGGATTGTTTGAATGGCGGGATACTAAATCGGCAAAGAAGTCATGTTTCGATTTCTTAACTTCAGCCTGGAAATTGAAAAGAGAAGACCTGAATATTTGTTTAGTGATAGTCAGTCCATCTTTTTTCCAACGCCGTTCAGCAGTTCGACAGGCACGGCACAGTGATCGCGTAGTTTCATTTAGCCAGGGAGCAGGTCTTACCTTATTACTGCGTATCTTGGGCAAAGCAATTGCGTCTAAAACCGTTTTACAGGAGGAATTAAATTTTACGACAGAATCATCAATATCATTATTTTGGTCATGCATATAAAGACTAGAGAAAATGGTTTTAAAATCAGATATAATGGAAGAATTTAAAAAGCATGAGCAGCGTGGTGGACGGCTTTAGTCGGGAGATCAACAGTAATATGCAGATCCATCATTACAGAAAAGTGATCAGTGAAAGAAACATCACATAAATCAATACTATTCACTGAAATATCACGAGTAAGAACAAGATCAAGGGTGTGACCGAGAGAGTGAGTTGGCGTATTAATATGCTGTATAAAATCAAATGAGTCCAATAGTGATAAAAAGTCTTTGACCAAAGGTTTCGATTGACAACAAACGTGAATGTAGAAATTACCAACAATAAATATTTTGTCATGGGAGAGGGTGATATCAGCCAGGAGATCAGAGAATTCAGAAATGAAAGTATCACTAATTACAGGAGGTCTATAAACCACGACAAACAACAAAGAAGGGGAGCTGCACACTTCGAAAAGTTGGAAGTTCAAAGCTGCTAAACGGATCCCTTGTAAGGCTCTGACACAAGAACATACTTTTAAAAACAGTGGCAATGCCCACCCCCACAATGAGTCAAACGAGGAGAGTTTAAAAATGAATAACCTGATGGAACCAAGTCAGTAAAACATAAAGAGTCACCATTTAAAATCCAAATCTCAGTGATGAAGAAGAAATCCAGATTATTTGATGTAATAAAGTCTTATTAGACACTGATCTCACGTTCAGGAGAGCAGCCTTGATAGGAGTAGAAGAGCTCGTTGCAGGATGAGCATGGGTGAGTGTGCGAAGATTAGCAGTGTTTACTGCCCGATTGCACACCAAGGAAGAGTGATGCTGTCTTGAAATGGACAAATTAAACCCTGTGTCCAGCGCCCATGAATTCCTGAGCAGGAGAAGATGGGTCATAGACAACTCGCAGGCATCGGGAAACAAATCTCTGGGACTTAAGACGTCGTTGTTTAACAGCAATTCCGGCTCTTTTCCCACAACGGTGGCGAGTGCGTTTGCATCTCCGAGGAGCATTCAACTGACTGATACAGGTGAACACTGGTGTCCAGGTGAAGAAGTCAGGAGATGAATAAAACAAAGGTGGAGTTTCACAAAAAATCCAATCAGAAGATAAAAGTTGAGAGGAAAGTAGGCCAAAAAATATGTTAAGTAAAGACTCCCAATCATAGGACAGTGATCGTTGGGATGAAATAAAACATAAAAACAAAGTTAAAACATAGACTACTGACATTAAACTTCATCTGCTACAAACCTACCCAAGCCTGCATGCTGTCCAAGTCCTTCTGTAATGATTTGACAGATTCCCAGGTTTCCCTTACTAGTCTTTATCTTATATGGTCATTCAGTTTTTTACCTGCTCTAGACAGATTCCCAGCTGCACCATACTCTTTCTATTTCTTAATAATTGATTTAACTGGACTTTAAAGGGTATTCAGTGACTTTAATATTTACTGGTCTCCATCCCCTGACTGGTGCATTTCAATCACTTTTTCACAGAGAAGTTTTTTTGTGTTCATTATGTAGGTTAGGCCACCATACTGACTCACCACAAGCTGGTCCTTCCAGATAAGGTGCAGTAATACCACATTCAGTTGAAAGCTCAAACAGGTGATATCCATTTTTCTAATTGTGTGGCTTCTAAAATCAGTTGGCTACAAGTCAAATCAAATTGGGGAGCATGCACTGGTACAGTGTGTTGCCGCACCCAATACATGTCGAAACAGCTTGTGATCCCGGTTGGCAACCCCCAGGCAGACACACTAAGGAAATTAACCTCTATCTGCCGCAGCCAGGTGTTACGTAGGCGACACCTTGGCCTGGTCCAGCCACTCGGGTCCCCAACAATGAGGATCTTATGAGCCGGATCACCCTCGGGGAAATGCGCTACATGGCTGTAGTGCCGTTACTGGCACTCCCTCACAATGCAGGTAATGTGCCTAATTTGGGACTCCGTGAGCAACTACTCATTCGCCACAAAGTCAAACGAACTGTACCCAAGGATTTTCCAGAGAGACACAGTACCAAAGGAGTCCAGTCTTCGTCTCCGGTAACTGGATAGAGTCCATGTCTCACAACCATAGAGTAAGACAGGAAGCACCAGGACTCTAAAGACTTGGTCCTTCGTCCTTTTGCATAGATATTGGGAGTGCCACAAACCCCTTTCCAACGACCTCATAACCCCCCATGCTCTTCCAATCCGTCTACTGACTTCATAGGAAGAGTCACCAGAGACATGAATGTCACTGCCAAGGTAAATAAACCTCTCAACAAAGTCATCACTCTCTCCGCAAACAGACACACTGTTGATGGCTGTGCCCAAGAGGTCATTAAAGGCCTGGATCTTGGTTTTATACAGGACACTCGCAAGCCCAGACACTCAGACTCCTCACTCAGTCTCTTGAGCGCCCGATCAGAGCCTCCATTGACTCCGCGAAGATCACAGCATCATCAGCAAAGTCAAGATCCATGAATCTTTATTCACCAACAGATGCCCCACAGCCGCTGGACCTCACGACCTTGCCCAACACCCAGTCCATACAAGCATTGAAGAGAGTAGGAGCAAGAACATACCCTTGACAAACCCCAGAATCAACTTGGAAAAACACAGAGATCCTGCCTCCACTCTTCACAGCACTCACACCAGTGTAAGGCCAGCCATGATCTCCAGCAACCTCGAGGTGATCCCGTGAAGCCTCAGGATGTCCCACAGGGCAGCTCAATCAACTGAGTCGAAAGTCTGTCTGTAAGGTTGAAGTTTAAAATGCAAATTATGTGAAGACGTTTAAAAGGAAGCAAGATTTCAGTATTAGTCATTGCATAATGTGAGCAGCAGAGACGCGAAGTGGCAAAAGGACAGCTGCTGTACAGGCTTTTAAATGATCGACGCACTGCACGACAAGCAGAACACGCAGCTTGCATGCAGTAGCAGCAGCAACAAGCCAGCAGATGATCCGACCGGTTCTCCTTAACGTGCGTTCAGCTCCCCCCCACCCCCCTTCACAATGCGAGTGGCAGAGACACGAAGTGGCAAAAGGACAGCTTCTATACAGGCTTTTAAATGATTGACGCACCGCGTGACAAACAGAACACACAGCTTGCCAGCAGCAGCAGCGGAAGACAGCAGCTGATCCAACGGCATCTCCTTAGCGTGTGCTCAGCCGCCCCCCTTCACAACATGAACAGCATTATACATCCTGTGAGAAAGAGATTTAACCATGTCCGAGGCCGGAAATATAGGACAAGTATTGTTTTTACAAAAGTTTAAAGTAAAACTGAAAATAATGCATATGTAACAATTCCCATGAAAATAACAATCTCTTTAAATTGTATATCCGGTAAAACAAACCCAGGGGTGGGCGAGCATGGGGTGGAGTCCCCTAGTTTGTAATTAATGTAGATCACTTTGCACAGTGGTGTTTTTCTTTGACATTTAAGATTCTTTTTCTATTGACCAATGTCAAATAAGCCAAATTAACTCCACTGGGATTCAATACTGTATAACAATAAAATGTGAAAACTTTCAAAGGGTGAATATTTTTAAAGGCAGTGTAATATCACACAAGAGCAGCACAATTAAAAAGGTAAATTATTAGAATTATATTGCTTATGTCATTCTGTTACTTGTTTAACCCATTTGGAGAGAGGGACAGCTAGATGGTTTCCAACAGTTATGTAACCATGGGGCCGGTGGGGTTTGAACCTTAGTGAAGTGTGTTAGTTACTGGCACAATTAGAGAAATGATGTGAAGGATTAAATCATTTGTACTCCTCAATTACTTGAATAGGTGGAGTTAACTGTTGCAGTTATGGGTGCAAAGGGGTCAAGAACTATGGAAAGTACAGTGGACATCAAGACTAACGACTAACGACCCAAATTGATATTATTCCATTAAAACAGAACTGTAACTAACAAACAATGGTAAGATTCACACCTCAACAAAATGACTGGAAACCCAAATGCCGTAACACTTCACTCAGCCCTGACTTTTTATAACACAGAGTGGCCAAGAACTATTAAAATACAATAGACTGTAAAAATATTGTATACAGGAAGAGCATAAAAGGGAAAACATAAACATAAAGAAAGAAAGAATCAGCCCACAAATCCCATATTCAGCAATAACTTGACGTTACATTATGTGTGTGAGGGAAACGCAACATGACTCTGTAGCAAGCTGTATGAACTGTTCAATTCCACATCTTTATTTTAACAATATACATGAGACTGCACAGCCAGGTATCCTGGCCATAAAAGCTCTTCTTGTGACTTAAGTTCAGAATTACCAAACTCATGCATACTATCCCAATATTCAGTGTGTTCCAGTCTGTCAATAAACATGACTGCCAATAGAAGTACACATCTGTGTTGTGTTACTCTGCTGTTAATTGGCCTTGTGCTGTTTCTTTAGGGTATAGTGTAAGTATTCCTCATCAGGCTTCCCTGACAAAATACAATTTATAGTTTACAGCTGCATCTATTTATAAGTAGAGAAAGTAGTTTTAGCTCATCTTGTAAATCATAAGCCCATTTTCCATGACTAAAATTAACATTAACTTCCTTGGTCTATGACTGAAAGTTTGCATTTTTCAGTTTTAAGAAATGCACATCACTGGGAGTATTTAATAAACATTGTGTAGTTACAAGTTTAATAAAGGGCAAGGTATGCAACAGGAAAAACAAAACAATTTCACAAATGTGAACACATGTATGCAACATTTTACAGTAATTGCTTTAATAGGTTTTCTTAAGAAACACTGCAGATCAAACAAATTTCGTCCTAAGAACTGCCAGTGAACACAGTGAGGTTGCATATTTTCCTGCTCCTATAAATACTGTAGAAATAAAACAAAGTAAGCCAGAATGATTTAATGAGGCTAAAACCTTCAAACTTCTGAGCTTTCTACAGATGGGTGCCCTCATCCCTGCAGTATGCAAGACATAGTCACTTAATGAAGCTTATGTTTCCATTTTATTAAATTTTTTTAAATTCAATTAGATTCAAGGCTTTCTATTAGGATAAATAAAAAAAATCAAATGACAACCCTAGTTTTAAGGTGTCCATCCATGTATTTAATATGGCTAATTCAATTTCAAGGTCACCAAAAGCTATAGCTAATCTTGTATCAGGCGCAAGGCAGGAACAGACTACACACGGGGCGGCAGTTTATCATGGGGCACACTCACTCATTCCAGATCAATATGTACAGTAGACAGCAATTGATTTAACATGCAAAATGGGGCGTCTGTCTATACAGAGACCAAACCATGGTTCAAACCCATGACCCCTTTCCAATGACCACTTTTAACTAATTATAAACAGTCCATTATCTTTTGCTTTAGATTTTTAACATCCCAAATCCCCAAAAAAATACTTTGTATGTTGATTAGTAACTAGTATATGAGAGGGTGGGTGTGTGTAAAGGGGAAAACATATTGTGCTGTTCTCACAATATTCAATTTGTGTGTGTTTTAGTGTTTGCTGTTTGTGTTATTTAGAGACAATGTATCTTTAAGTGAATAAACTGTGTGCCCAGAGCTCAAAGGCAAAAGCTAGTATTGTATTCTGTAACAGGAACAGCAGGCAAGTACAATTAATTCATAGATCAGAAGAGAGTCACAGACTAATAACTTATGCAATGTTTTTTTTTGAAGTTTGGATGTCAATAACACCGTGCTTGAAAAAAGTGTTGAATTCTGTAATGCATTCAAATAGATTAAAGAACTGTGGGAAGATATGCAAAGGTGAAAGTATATTCTTTATTAGAATGTACAGTATATTGCTAAGTGTAGATAAACTAACCAGTGTGTATATGCTTGTAACAAGATGTGATAGGGGCAAATTGAAATAATATGTCTCTTATAATTAACTAAAAGTAACTCAACTGATAAGCAATCATACCATGGGAATATATCCATTGTCAATTTTGACTGATGTAGCCTTACTAAAGTTAGCCATCAAGCCATGGTATAAGAGAAGGAACCTCTATTGGCTTAACGCAGATGACACATGGCTTTTGAGATAGATAGATAGATAGATAGATAGATAGATAGATAGATAGATAGATAGATAGATAGATAGATAGATAGATGACATACAGATGATGAAAGTACAGCACCACCTACAAAATGAAAACATAGAAGAAGAAGAAGACTACATAATGGTGTGTTTCTTTAAACAATAGCTTAGCTGGATAAAGAAGAAAGGAATCTTTTAGTTTGCACAGACATATCTCTTGGTTTTAGTTTTATTGATGCAGAGCTTGCGGTATGGACATTCATTTGAATTGCTCAGGGTTATATGTTTTCTTCTTCTTTTGTCTTCTAGTATTTGGTTCCTCAGCAAATAAGCACAAGTAATAATTGAAATAACGTTTGGGTATCATCTCACTGAAACTGCCTTGTTTACTGACATTATATGCCACAAGTGATTTACATGTCTGGTTCAGATTTGAGCTGTGTTTGTTCAAGTGATTGAGATATCTTGTGATACGTGTTAATATAGCAGAGTTGTGCTCATTCAGGAAAACTCTTTCAAAGGTAGCAATCTGGGAGCTGAAGGACAAAACCTGGCAGGATGCTAGTTCTACTTGTTTTTATTGGAATATTTCTTACATGTTTGTTCAGGTTTAAGCTGTGCTCATTTAGGTGATTCATGAAAAAGCCTCCCAAAGGTACTGATCCAAGAGCAGTGTGGCATATCCATGAATCTTGGCTAGAGTAGAACTCTTTTTTTGGGACTCTAGGCCTTTGCTAATGTGTTTCTGAGTTCTGTCTTTTCAAAGGACGTTATCTGGGAACAGGCTGTGTTCTGTAACCTGGCTAGAGCAAAGCGCTTTTAGAGTCTTTGGGGCTTTGCTAAGGATCCTAAGACTCAGTCCTTGCAGTGGAGAAAACCTGAGGTAGCCAGCGCTAGCCCTTGTTAATGCACTGCACATTGAATGTTAACTTCTTACTGAGAAAGTAGCCAGTCCTTAATAAGGACACAAGTGACTAGCATGTGTTAAACAGGTAAGCATTGTAGGGTTTACATGTAAACCAAGGCTAATAATTTAGGATATCCAGAATTAACTTGTCCATCAATAAAAAGAACCTTGTTAAAACAGGTTTTTAAACACTTTTTCAGTATAAAATAGTGTGTGAATGTTTTCTACAGTTGGTTGAAACCTAATTCAGGATTGGTTCCTACCTTGAAAGAAGTGTTGTCAAACCAAAACTGTATTAGGTGGTTTTGAAAATGGCTAGACTAATAGATAAAATTATCTCATCAGTTCAGTTCAGTTCAATTCAATTTCTTCTTATATAGTTCCCTTCAATTAGATAAGCTCTGAGCATTTAACCACATTTTCAAATCTGTAAATAAAAAATAGAATTAGCAAATTATAAAATCATGCAACATTTAGATACACAAGGACATACATTTATTTAACAGGTACATAAATGTTATTTCAATTATTCCTAGTAGAATAAAAATCTAGTAAATATAATCAAAGCCATGCTAAAAGAAAATATTACAAAACAAGAGAAGAAATCAAAAACTCTAGTTAACAGTCTTCTTATAAGAAATTAACCCCAGGGGTCCAATGTACTTAGGTTTTCTGTCCTGAAACACCTTTTTGTGGCCCTCACTGGCTATTAGTACACCCACTTTTTCTTTCTGGCCATTTCTTACTCTTTTGTTTCCCTGTCTTCCTTCTCAGGATGTTTTTTCAGAATGGCAGCTTACTGACCAAAGCCAGCTCCATCCTAAGTTAATAATGGCTACAATGAGATCTTCAGTATGTGACAATTTACAGGACATTTAAGGCCACTTTACACCCCGCAACATACTGTCATTATGGGTGCTGCAGCTCATGATAGCTGACATTGAATGTTCCCTGTATTTTAGTACTGAGAAACCGCTGATGTAAAATTACCTCCCTATGAGAACGTTTACTAAAAAAACACTATTTGTTGTTCTCCTTTCAGCAGGTGACATTCATGTCACCTAACAGCCTGGAGTGTTAGAGAAGCCTTAGGCTCACTATGGAAGCGATGTGCACACAGGATGGAAGAAGGCTCAAGCACTGTGAAGTGACTGCGCAAACACTTGTTTTAAACATTGACTTGCAGTGGAGAAGTATCAGAATATATTGTAAAAGGTTTAGGGTAAGCCTGTAATAGTCTTTCTTAGTTGTTGTGGGCATAGAATGTATACTTCTCTTATGGGCACCAAAAAGATGGCACCTTATTTATGCTGGCAGGACTATATTGGATGATGCAGCCAAAATTCACCTCAGTTACTTATGATGTCAGCAAGCTCCAGATGAAATGTTTTCAAATAATGAATGAATGCCGGTGCATTTTACTGTTCTATGGGCATATTTTGACAGAATTGAATTTTTCTTCCTAACATTTCCTTCCTTATGTTTATTTTCGAGATTATGCATCTAATGATGGTTATTCAGCCCAGATTGCGTTTTAGAGCTAACAGATGAGTTATTTGAAATTGGCTGGAATTACAACACAAAGATGATTCATTGCTCCCACCCTACACTCTGGACTCTGTGCTGTTAATCAGGCTTACATAAGACCTCTCTTGAATTTCATCAACCAAAGTGAAGATGATGACAGAAACTGGTGATTTGAAGAGAACAGAGCACTTTGTGTCAAACAATCTATGTTTAACACACCACTAGAAAGAGTTCTTATCTGCAAAGAAGAACATGGATATTTCATGGTTGCATTTAGAGACTAAGTGTCACCTTGATATTGCAGAGCTGTAAGTTTTGAACAGAGGAGGCAACAGGAGGATGTAGTTCATTGTTAGATTAATACAAAAAGCTCTGTAAATTTCCAAGGGCGCACAGCTGCAGTCTTTAGAGAGTCCCTCTCTCCTGTCTAAGGAAAGCCCAATTTTTTTATTATTATTTTTAAACCCTATCTATTACATGTGACTACAACAATGAAATCCTCAAACGGCAAAATAAATCTTAAATAACACTCACCAACACTTCCTAAAATATACACACATCTTGCACAATCAACTAACAATGTGCTAGTCGAGTCAATAACAGCAAGGAAGATGCTTCCATGGCAATCTGCCTCCAATCACTGACAAGGAGAATCCACAACTCAAGGACCATGCAAGAAAATGGTCAGAATTGGAATTAAAATCACATTTATTGGCCAGATATTCTCGTATTCATGGAATTTGACTAAGGTTTTGGTGACTCTCCAAGTATAAGTTATATAATCAACATACACACAACTGTTAATCACACACCTAAGATAATAAACAAGACACAGAATGTAAACATGTATATATATGTCTATACTAATAAAAGGCAAAGCCCTCACTGCCTCACTTACTCACTCACTCACTCATCACTAATTCTCCAACTTCCCGTGTAGGTAGAAGGCTGAAATTTGGCAGGCTCATTCCTTACAGCTTCCTTACAAAAGTTGGGCAGGTTTCATTTCGAAATTCTACGCGTAACGGTCATAACTGAAACCTATTTTTTCGTCCATATACTATAATAGACTTCTGCTCGATGCCCGTGGGAGGCAGAGTTACACCTCCCACGTAATTTAGTGCCTGCCCATATAAGGCCGTCCGTCAGCGGCAATCCAATAGAAACACTGCCGCTAAATATTCATGGGTGAAGGACTGTGCTTATGCAGAGGAAGATGAGATGGTCAGGGTGGTGTTTGGCACAAACTCAGCGAAACTGCAAGAGAAACTTTTAAGTGCCGGGTCTTAGCTAACATTAAATACAGCCGTGGACATTGCACGAGATGGCACCAGCACAGCTGGGAACCTTCGATGCATGTACACCGAGCGGCTCACGTGAACTGACACAGTGCACAGACAAAAGTAACAGTTCCAAAGAGTGCTGAACAAAACCGAATTACACAATTGAGAAGGCGGCAAAAAATATGAAGCGCCTGATATATACAAGCATATTCATAAGTGCAGCTACTGCGGAAACAAAGCACACGGTGGAATCCCACGTAATTTAGTGCCTGCCCATATAAGGCCGTCCGTCAGTGGCAATCCAATAGAAACACTGCCGCTAAAATTTCATGGGTGAAGGACTGTGCTTATGCAGAGGAAGATGAGATGGTCAGGTGGTGTTTGGCACAAACTCAGCGAAACTGCGAGAGAAACTTTTAAGTGCCGGGTCTTAGCTAACATTAAATACAACCGTGGACATCACACGAGATGGCACTAGCACAGCGGTAACCTTGATGCATGTACACCGAGCGGCTCACGTGAAATGACGCAGTGCACAGACAAAAAGCAACAGTTCCAAAGAGTGCTGAACAAAAACCGAATTACACAATTGAGAAGGCAGCAAAAATATGAAGTGCGTGATACATACAAGCATATTCATAAGTACAGCTACTCGTAAACAAAAACACGGTGGAAAAGTCAATGTCCCGCTAAAAGAAGACAGTGTAAAAAAACCGTGCATGCAGTGTGTAACGTCTCAGATAAAGAGGAAGACGAGCTGTTTATTGATGCAGTAAGAAACGAATCGATGAATGAAACCTGTTATCTCTACGATTGACAAACACGGAATGTAACTTGAACACAACACATCCTACAAATACGAACCTGATTGAAAGAAATAATGATAATCAAATCCTTGATAACAGCAACACTCATAACACTCACAAAACAATTACTGTATATTGACAATCATGTTACGTTATTTTTAAAATGTTCCCTTTTCTTTTTCATAACTTCTTTAACACACTACTTCTCCGCTGCGAAACGCGGGTATATGTATATATATACCCCGATCTACATACTCTCAAATAGACCAACCACACGCCTGGCGCAATGGTAGAGGCTTCGCCTCTAGCGCCCGACGTCCGAAACCACAATAGCCAGCGGGCTCGATCGCCGGTGTCGGCCAACTCGATTTGAATTGCACGCGATCACATTCGAAAAATATATCTTTTCAAGTTCTATTTAGTCGACACAAATATCTTTGGTTGGAATGTAAGGCTTAATTTACTCTTTACATTTGTATGGTGAAGAAAAATTTATGCAATGATGCCTACATTTAACTTACATTCCTACCAAAGATATTTCTGTCGACTAAATAAAAATTCTTCTATTTAAAATTTAAATAGAACTTGAACAGATCGATAGTTCATAATATCCACGCAGACTTGCACGTAAGAGCGGAGTCATCCGTTTTAACAAACAGCGTATTGCACTGATACGAAATAGCCTGCCCATTTAATTATTTAGGAATGGATAAATAAATTAAGATTTTGTACAAATAATGTTTTTCATTTTTCTTCCTTGATGGATTCTGGCACCCCAGCAACAGTTGCTCGCACCCCAAAGAGTGTATATATATATATACAGTATATATATATATATATATATATGTGTGTGTGTGTGTGTGTGTGTATATGTATATATGTAGATATGTATGTATATGTATATATATGTTTATATATGTGTGTGTGTATGTATATATATATATATGTATATATATGTGGATGTATGTGTATATATGTTGTGGACGCTGGCCCGGACACACACAGACGGACATCGTAAGTTCACCCAACACACGTTTATTAACAATATATTTACAGTTTTCGTGCACTCACAAAACCCCAGTGCCTCCAGCACCGATTCCCCAATGTCCAGGCCACACAGTTCCAGTGCCTTTCTCCTGGCCGCCTCTAGTCCTCCCTCCAGCTCTGTCCTCTTCCACCCGACTTCTGCCGGCGACTGGGGAGGCGCCTAAATGGGAACCCAGATGGGCTCCAGCTGCTTCCCAGCATTCTCCGGCCACACCCCAGTGTGGCGGAAGTGCCGCTGCGCACCCGAAGCCGTCCGGTGTCCCCGTCGTCTTCCCCAGCACTTCCTGGTGTGGCGGAAGTGCTGGGCTCCCGGGATATTCAGGCACTGGGGCGCCGCCTGGCGGTGGCCACGGGTCCCTACAGGGCTGGGCTTCCAAGCCCTTCACCCGAGGCCCCTAACATAACCAGGGCGGACGCCGCGTCTGGAGGAGGACCACAATGTATATATATATATATATGTATGTATATATGTGTGTGTGTATATATTGTAATAAGAAGAGACTTGGCAGGTTTGGGGCAGCCACCCGTTTAATGCGGTTTCCTGGCTGCAAAAGCAATTGATTCATGTAAGGCAAGTTTACACGACAGAGTCCAAAACAGAACTGCCTCCCAGAGCAAAGGCAGGAGGCTTTATAGGACGGTGGGCGGAAGTGATGTCGCCCTCGGGCCGGACCGGAAGTGATGTGTCCTGGTGGGATTTCCGGAAAGACCTGTAGGAACTCAGAAAGAGCGTCAGCGTACCCGCCCCGGCAGATGTATAATCAGTCCTCTCTAAGCCCTTCAGCTGCCTCCTATGCACACGTGTGTGACAATATATATATATATATAAATACTGTATATATGACAGCAACACTGATCACTCACAACAGTGACAAAACAATTACAATGACAATCATATTACGTTATTTTCAAAAGGTTTCCTTTCTTTTCATTACTTCTTTAACACGCTACTTCTCCGCTGTGAAGCGCGGGTATTTTGCTAGTATTATATATATATATATGTCACGCACACGCGCTTCAGAGACAGTTGACAAAACCCACGGTGAGCAGATGATCGCAAGACAAAGGGCTACAAAAGGGTACTAACCTCTCTCTCTCTTTTCCTGCAGAGGCAAAGATGAAAAATAAACAGCCGTATCGCGGAGCCAAAATGGCCGACTTGTCCTTCCATCCCTCCTCGATGACGTCACAAACAAGTCGGAGCCAAGAGGTCACTTCCCCCCTTAAATTTCCTGTAGCCATTTTGAGTTTCTGTATAAATACCCCCCTATTTTCAATGTTTAGTTGTCATATGTTTGGTTGAACCCTTTATGTTTCAAGGTTATTTTGACCTGTCCTTTGGACATTATATGGGGCTTTTCCACAAAACTTTATCTGACTGGCTGTCAGATGTTCTTTCTATTACAGTTGGTGTAGTCGGCAGAATCGTTGTTCTGATACCATGATGGCAGAGCAAGACCTGAACACTGTCCTGGGCACCATCATGACCAAGCTTGGAATGGTCAAGTTACAGCAGGGAGAGACTTGGACCCAGCTGGCAGAAGCAGAGGCTCTCGCAGGGGCCGCGGTAAGCTCAGTCTCTACCCCCTCAATTAACTTATCTAACAGAGGGGTGTGGTATAGCGGGTCCACAGCTCACTGTGCAAAAGCCATTCGTTTTAAATAAATGATCGCGGCTTAGCGAGGGACGTTAGCCATAGGGGCGCGGGGCGATCCGTAGGGTGGGCGTTTCTCACCTAGTGCACAGGTGAGGAACTGCCCACATTCGTGATTGTCCCGTGGCTAATGCTGCAGCTGCTGTGACCCTCGTCATTTTAAAAAGAAGCGAGTCGGTCAAGGGTGGATGAAAAAAAGAACGAGATAAGGAAAAGAAGACGGAGGTTGTAGGGAGCGAGTGAGGAAGCAGGCGGTGCAGGAGAAACAGACACGCGGAGCGGTGGTGAGCGCGCTGATCGAGCCGTGGGCAGCTTGGAGGAAGCTGGGTGTTAGGCCAACACCCAGGCGTTTGAGTTGATGTTGCTCTCACTGAGTGACCAGGTAGCAGGAGTGACCAGGTGAAAGCGACGAGCCGCAGAAGGCAGCGGAAAGGCAGCGGAAGTCGGGAGGCTTGGTGGTGGAGTCCCCAATGTGTGTCCTAGTCATTGGTGGACATCAAGTCTCGGGGACTGGGATGAGAGCCAAACCGAAGCCAGGGATCAGGAGGTCTCCAGTCTCGCGTGTGTGTAAGAGGAGGGCAGCTGCAGAGAGCGTCTTGCCTGCTGCTAAGCCCAAACGGGATAAGCAGGTGAGACGCTAATAGAAACGATGCACCGGATTTGTTGTTGTTTTAAAGACTGCTTCCATGAGAAGATTTTAACCTCTGGTTTTAAGGATTGTGTTTTTCTATTGTTTTAACCTCCACGTTCTTTTAATGGATTATTTATTTATTTGAAGAACTTTAGAACTGCACTATTTATTGGAACACTGTTTTGTTGACTGTTTTAAATAAAAGCACTATTCACTTTTTGCACCACCCCTTGCTCAGATGTTTATTGCCTCCACTGACTAGCTCACTCGGTTACGTTATCGACGGTGTTGGGTTCAAGTGCTTCTAAAATCAAATGGGAGTGTGGAGCCAGAACCTACATCGTCACATTTGGTGGCAGCGGTGGGATGAGCTAGCAGTGGAGGCCAGAAGAGGAGACAGAGCAGCAAGCGGGATTGGTAACTGACTTTTGGTGGAACCCACGTACCCAAGCCGGAGGAGGACATTTTTAAGAGACTGAGCTTTTTAAGTACATTTATTTATTGCTGTCATTTTTAATTGTCTTTTAAAGTTCTTATTCTTTTAATGTCCTGTTTTAATGAAGGGGGCTTGGGTTTGTTTTGGTGTGGGGTTTTGTTTTAGTGCTTTTATTGTTTTAGTGCAGTGTAGAGTGGCCGAGCTGTGGACCTGAGCTCCAGTTGCATTGGGTTGGCAGTGGAGTGGAGCCTTCCCATGCAACTGGAGTTTTATGGGGGTGGTATGTGGTATAGTGGGTCCACAGCTCACTGTGCAAAGGCCATTCATTTTAAATAAATGATCACCGTGCTTTCGCGGTTTAGCGAGGGACGTTAGGCGATAGTGGGCGCGGGACGATCCGTAGGGTGTGGGCGTTTCTCACCTAGTGCACAGGTGAGGAACTGCCCACATTCGTGATTGTCCCGTGGCTAATGCTGCAGCTGCTGTGGCCCTCTTCATTTTAAAAGAAGCGCGAGTCGGTTTTGGAGGAGGATGAAAAAAAGAACGAGATCAGGAAAGAAGAAGACGGAGGTTGTAGGGAGCGAGTGAGGAAGCAGGCGGTGCAGGAGAAACAGACACGCTGTGCGCGCGCGTGTTGTGCGCGTGATCGAGCCGTGGGCAGCTGCGAGGAAGCTGGGTGTTAGGCCGACACCCAGGCGCTTGAGCTGATGTTGCTCCGCTAAGTGACCAGGTAGTGGGAGTGACCAGGTGAAAGCGATGAGCCGCAGAAGGCCGCGGAAAGGCAGCGGCAGTCGGGAGGCTTGGTGGTGGAGTCCCCCATGTGTGCGCCCTGGCCATTGGTGGACATCAAGTCTCGGGACTGGGATGAGAGCCAAACCGAAGCCAGGGATCAGGAGGTCTCCAGTCTCGCGTGTGTGTAAGAGGAGGGCAGCTGCAGAGAGCGTCTTGCCTGCTGCTAAGCCCAAACGGGATAAGCAGGTGAGACGCTAATAGAAAAGATGCACGGATTTGTTGTTGTTTTAAAGACTGCTTCCATGAGAAGATTTTAACCTCTGGTTTTAAGGATTGTGTTTTTCTATTTATTGTTTTAACCTCCACGTTCTTTTAATGGATTATTTATTTATTTAAAGAACTTTTGAACTGCACTATTTATGGAACACTGTTTTGTTGACTGTTTTAAATAAAAGCACTATTCACTTTTAACCATCCCCTTGCTCAGATGCTCAATTATTGCCTTCACTGACTAGCTCACTCGGTTTCATTATCGACGTGTTGGGTTCAAGTGCTCCTGTATAGCAATGGGAGTGTGGAGCCAGAACCTACATCGTCACAGGGGACAATGTAGAGTCATATTTCCTAATATTTGAGCTCACAGTTAGGCGCAATGCATGGCCAAGGTCGGAGTGGGTGTACATACTAGCACCGTATTTAAAAGGGGAGGCGCAGAGGGCCTATTACGACCTGACTGAAGAGCAGGCCACTGAGTACACCACCCTCAAATCAGAGGTGTTCAAGCGCTAAGGCGTATCGGTGGCTCAGCAGGTGAGGGACTGGTGTGAGTGGCAGTTTGACCCCGAGAGGGCTATAAAAACAGGCCTTCGAGGTCTGGACTCAGGTTGGGTGTTGGTTATGGCTAGATGTCAATTCCGACCAGCAAGTGGTTGAGCAGCTTGCCTGCAAGACCTTCGTGAGTAACCTCCCAGACAATCTCTCCCAGCAGGTCCACCGGCAGAATTACTCCACCATGGTCACCCTGATTGAAGTGGTGGAAAGGCACTGGGCAGTCTGTAAGGGAGGAGGGTTGGAGGGGTTTTCACGCCAACCTAGACAAGTATGTGCTGCAGCCCCTGAGCCCATCCGACAAACCACAGACACTCCGACCAAAAGAAGGGAGAAGACATACAAACCCTGCTATTTCAAGTGTGTTCATATGGCAAGGGAGAAAGGTACTGTGCCCTAATGAGCCCTTTGTCTCTTCCTTATACAGGTGTTGTTTTGGGGAATGGTCACAGGGTCACCGCGATGTTTGACTCGGGGAGTAACATATCCATTGTTGCTCACCCCTTTGTTCTACCATGACAGTGGCTACAGCTTAAGACCAGTCTGAGATGCATACACAGGGATACCCGTTTCTATAAATCCACCTCATGTGTAGTTACAGTAGATAGCTCAATGACCCACCTGGTCATTGCTGTACTACTTAATCTACCTTGTCCCATAATACTGGGGAGGGACTGGTCTGTAGTATAAGCGATAAGAACGCAACACCTGTATTAAGGTGGGTTTGGTGATGAACAGGGATAATACCGGTCCGACTGTCTCCACGCCGTGCTCAGCAGTTCCTAAGTGTCATGCGTCAATTCAGTATGACGAAGCAGAAGGGTGGCCACAATCCCCTGAGGCTCTGCCCACTAAGGTCGACCCAGACCCCATACAGGAAATGGCTTCTCAGTTTCGAAGCATGCCATCCTCGTTTAAATGGAAGCAGTGGAGTGATGACTCACTAAAAAATGTTAGAAATGCAGTGGTCTCAGTTAATGGACACACATCTGAAAATCTCAATCCACGATTGCCATACTTCGTCATAGAAAACGAACTCCTGTACTGAGTGGCAGAGCATGAGGGTGAAGTGAGAATATTACTGCTGATTCCGCATGCCTTCCGGAGGCAGGTGTGCGAATTACCAAATTCCCATCTACTAGGAGCCCACTTAGGCATGGAAAAAACTCTCGAGCATATTAAGCTACGCTTCTCTTAGCCAAGAATAAATGAAGATCCGTCACTTCTGTTCTTCAAGCCCGGAGTTTCAGCTGCGTCTGATTCCTTGCAGGGACCGTTCTTGTTCCCCTTCCCCTGATTGACATACCCTTTGAGCGGATCGACTAGTAGGTCCCCTCGAACCCTCTGCTCGTGGCCATAAATTGTGGTCTTTGTGGATTACGCCACTCGGTATCCTGAGGCTGTCCCCTTGCATTCAGCTGATTCAAAAACTATCACACGGGAACTAGTAGGGTTAATCGCTAGGGTTGGGATCCCCAAAGACATCTTAATGGACCAAAGGACTCCTTTCACCTCGGAGGTGTTCAGAGAAGTAGCCAAGTTACTTAGAATTCAGCGTCTGAAAACCTTGGTCTCTCATCCTCAGACAGATAGGTTGGTAGAACAATTTAATCAGACATTGAAGGAGATGCTAGGCAAGGTAGTTAGTGAGGATGGTAGAAACTGGGATCAATTACTCCCCCTTGTCTTTTTCACCTACCGGGAAGTCCCTCAGGCCACTACTGGGTTCTCTCCTTTTGAGTTGTTGTATTGAAGGCAACCACGAGGTCTTTTTGACATGCTAAAAGAAGGCTGGGAAGAACAGGCCCTTTCCTCCTCTAATATATTGGAGTATATTGCGCAGTTACGCAATAGATTGGCTAAAATTAGACCAGTCCTCAAAGAACACATAGAGTATGCTCAAACAGTGCAGGCATGTTATGGTGCTCATACCCTCGTCACATTCTAAATTATTAGCCCATTGGCAAGGGCCCTACGAAGTCAAGGAGCGTAAAGGGCTTGTCAACTTTTTGGTAAAACAGCCCAATCGTCGACCGAGGGAGCGGGTGTATCATATAAATCTGCTGAAGTTGTGGAAGGACAGGGAGGCAAACCCTTTCTCCGGCCAGCACCGCTCCTATTTGTGGAACATCCACACCTTAACTTCGGTTCAGATTTAACCTGGAAACAATGATAGGAGCTGGAATCAGTGATCCTGTCCGTGACAGAGAGAGTTAATGAGCAGCCCAGCCGCACCGTCCTGGTCGAACACGACATTATTACAGACCCAGATGTGGTTGTACGAGAGGGACCCTATAGGCTTCCTGAGGTGAAACAGGTGGAAGTGGAGCTGTAAATCTGATAAATGTTGGAAATGGGAGTGACTGAACCAAGTCATAGCCCATGGTCCAGTCAATGCCGTCTCAAAAAATAAGGCCCGCTCATGCCTGTGGTGATGTCACAATCGAGGTGCTACAGCAGCAACAGACGCATATAGAGAACCTGTCGCGTTGTACGTGTGTAAATAAATTATTCCCGTGTAAAATTAATGCAATGTGTGAAATAACAGGCAAGTCAGTTGCGTTATGCATTTTATTTATTTTTATATAAAACATCACACATAACGTTTAAATCACATATTTGACATGCTTAACAGCAACTATTATGTAGATATCAGCAACTCAACATTAATGCAATTAATGCCTTAAACATGAGATTAACCTAAGAGTAACACTGAATACTGTATTGAATAAAACAATGCAATACTGAATGTTCATATATGAAAATGACTATGATAAAGTAAGACAAAAAAACTAGAAAATCACAGCGACGAGTGGTTGGCACCACATGAAAAATGAATATTTACATGCATCTCAGGAAATCACATATTCCTGGATTAAACAGAAGAATAATGCAGATTTACCCGTTAATAATCACAAGAAAAGCTACATTTAACACTTTGTTAATGCAGTTAAATCTAAAAAATAACAAGCAACACCAGATAAAATACAAACAGCCATTATTTTGGAATGACTAATGATAAACGATGATTTTTTTCATACCATCATAAAATAAGCAAAATTAACAAATGTGCTGATATTAATCTGTACGAAAGCAGAACGTTATATCAAAAGAACTGGCTTATTAGTTACCTCTTTTTTGTCAATGTAGCCAGTTTATGTTTGGGGTTAGCTTTTTTCTTAAAAGTACCATGTTTATCTGCAGCGCGCTTGCAATAATTATTTAAACAGATGTTGGCCACTGTAGACATGGAAAACTTCAGTAAGTCACAGATACTCTTCCCACAAACACAATTACCAACTTGCAGTCCACATTTGTTCAGGTGTTCGTTAAACAGTGAGATTAATGCAGATTTTTGATTTTTTAACAATAAAAAATTTGACTCATATTCAGCATTAGTAACAATTGACTGGAAAATCAAAAACATTTGTGTAACACATTCAACCAACAAATCTGAGGGCCATTTCAGACCACCCCTGTCTGAGTCAAGCAGGTAATTATATTCCTGTGAAAATTCTAAATGCAATGACTTATCCATTTTAAACCCTACATAACCAGCAACAAATATAAGTGATTTTGACTGTGCCTCAGTTAACATTAAATCATCACATTTAGAGATAACAGTAACCAAATCCAAATTAAGAACCTCAACATTGTCATCATTTGAACTATCAGTTGTTTAAGTTGCCTCGACAACCAGGGACACAGCAGGTTGATGGCATCTTGTGACCTATATAAAAAACTAGCAAAATACCCGCGCTTCGCAGTGGTGAAGTACTGCCTTAAAATTTTTATTAAGAAGAAAATTAAACCTTTTTAAACTGAGGAAAATATATCAATAATTATTTGTTTAGGATCTCTTTGTATACCACATTGTGAGTTCGGCCCTCCGGTTGTAATATGACCAAGCTGTGCGCTGAGCTTACTCTTGAGCATGCAATGTACAGTTGGCCATGTGAACAGTAATCTTGTTTCAAATCTCACAGCTTGGATTGCTGCTGTCATAATCGGTTTGAGTTTCATGGTTTGTTTCAATTATGACAGTATTTGTAGGACTTGTGTTGAAGAGACATTCGGCATCTGTCAAGCGTTGTAAGTATACAACCGGTTTCATCGATAACTTCACATCCAGCTTTTGAGAGTTTAAACATTCATAAACATCAAAGTGTCCACTACTGAAATCATCACCTGTGAATCTAAGATGTTTAAGAGGCATTGGCGGTTGTCGAAAGGTGTAAAATATTTGGCCATTTCGGTACACTTGAAAGCAACAACCGAACAATTCAGCGGCAGCCATCAACTCACATGCAGAACCATAGGTGAAGGGCTTAAGCATTTCACTCTTATAGTGCTCCTGTGTAGTATAATTATCTCCTGTACCGTCATCAGTCCACACCTTGAACCTGTCCCAGTCATTCAATACATAAGACACAATGTTCCTCCGGATATCAAGAGTGAGCCTGATATGGCGTGCAATATGTAACACAGAGAATGGAAAAGGTAGGTGCCATCTCCGGGCATGGAAACCACTCGGTAAGTGACAGTTCTTTGATCGATGGTGATCACCTCGATAGACATGTTAATGGGGTACGCGGTTGGAATGATAAAGGAAATGGGTACCTGAACAATGTAAAGTAAGTCTAAAATACCTAAACAATAACTATAATCGTAATAAATGAACAATAAAACAGCGGAGAAGCCGTGGATTAAATAAAAAGGCTGTAGTTATCAGCAGGGAGACGTGAATCCGTGGCGAAACAAGGAAGGGAATGTAGAGACTGGAGCGACGGACGGCCTTATATAGGCAGGCAGCCAACAACGTGGGAGGCGTTGGAATGGGGGACCCAACGCCGCCTCACACGGTGACCGAGCTGCAAGCTATGGACGTATATATGTACGTAAGTAGGATTTAGTTAGCGTTTGGGAACCCGTGTACCAAATTTCTTGAAGATGGGCCCATAAGTAACAAAGACCGTTGAAAAGTTCAATATGGAGGCCGACAGTGGCATCATACCACCGAAATAAGTATCAAATTTCAGCCTTCTACCTACATGGGAAGTTGGAGAATTAGTGACGTTGGAAAGTTCAATATGGAGGCTGACAGTGGTGTCATACCACTGAAATAAGTATGCGTACATTGGTTTGGTTAGCGCAGGAAGCCGCCTACCAAATTTTGTGAAGATGGGGCCATGAATAAGAAAGTTCAACATGGCGGACGTTGTTGACCGTTATGACCGTTACGCGTAGAATTTCGAAATGAAACCTGCTTAACTTTTGTAAGTAAGCTGTAAGGAATGAGCCTGCCAAATTTCAGCCTTCTACCTACATGGGAAGTTAGAGAATTAGTGACAGTGGAAACTTTAATATGGCGTCCGACAGTGGCATCATACCACTGAAATAAGTACATACATCGGTTTCGGTTAGCGCAGGGAAGCCGCCTACCACATTTCGTGAAGATGGGGCCATAAACTACATGGGAAGTTGGAGAATTAGTGATGAGTGAGTCAATGAGTGAGTCAGTGAGTGAGTGAGTCAGTAAGGGCTTTGCCTTTTATTAGTATAGATAAAGTAGTTAAATTCACATATTTGCAACACTAAATAAAACCATGCCTGCAGCTTACTGTTCATATACATTTTTAAACAACTGTAGCTAAACATTCCTTTCTTAAGCCTACTCTCGACAGTAACATAGATAATACTACTCTGTATTATTGTATGTTTAAAAAAATTTGTCAAGGGAAAACCTCCCATCATTTCACTAGGCGACACTTAACACAGGTCACAGAGTCACACCATTATACTGCATTACATGCCCTAACCTCCACTTGCAGCATTATCGATGTTACCCGGACCGCGGTGCAGTTGTTCACCATTAAAATAAACAAAACACATCAAAATATTACCTTGCACTGCACCGCAGACATCTGAACTTATAACCTTTACAACTGCAATAACTTTATATCAAAAACTAAAACTGCATTAACTTTCTTTACACCGTCAATGACGATCTTAGACAGAAAGTTCATCTGGCACTGTTTGTAAACATAGCACCTCGATTGTGACGTCACCGGACCAATAAGTAACGCATGAGCGGGCCTTGTTTTTTGAGACAGAATTGGTCCAGTCCTATTATTCTGATTCCAAAACCTGATGGGTCCTGGAGGTTTTGCAATGACTTCCGGCGACTCAATCAGGTCTCCAAATGTCCTCGAGTAGATGATTTGTTGGAGAGGCTCGGTAACGCTCAATATATAACTACTTTTAACATGACGAAGAGGTACTGGCAAATTCCATTAGCAGCCGTCACCAAAGAAAAAAACACCTTTAGCACCCCTAGCGGACACTGGAAGTATACAGTACTCCCATTTGGCTTGCATGGGGCACCAGCGACTTTCCAGCGTCTGGTGGACACTCAGTTACGGCCCAACCAGGCCTACAGTGCCGCCTACTTGGATGATGTCATCATCTTTCCTGACACCTCGGCAGAGCATATACTGTGGGTAAAAGCGGTGCTCTTGACACTAGCGCAGGCCAGACTTCACATCAATCCAAAAAATGTTATTTCCATTTGAGAGAAGCCAGATATTAGGGCTACCTAGTGGGCGGAGGCTCCGTGAAGCCACAGTGTTCGAAAGTCGAAGCCATTCTCAATTGGCCACATTCAATTACCAAGAGGCAGGTGCAGGCATTTTTGAGATTAGCGGGTTACTACCGTCGGTTTGTGCCACGATTCTCAGAGATGGCTACGCCCTTGACAAATCTGATGAAGAAAAAGGCACCTGTGAAAGTGGTTTGGGATGACACTACTAAGACAGCATTTAGTGACTTGGAAACGGCCCTGACACCAGCACCGGTTCTAAGGACGCCTAATTTTTCTGTTCCTTTTATTCTCCAGACCGATGCATCGGACACCAGACTCAGAGCCGTGTTGAGCCAATGCATTGACAGTGCTGAACACCCCGTGATGTATCTGAGCCAGAAACTGTTGGACCGTGAGAGGAGGTATGCTGCGGTGGAATGCGAGGCCTTGGTGATTAAATGGGCTGTGACCCACTTGAGGTACTACCTGTTGGGACTACCTGTTGGGACGGGAGTTTACCCTGGTTATGGACCATGCCACTTTACAGTGGATGGCAGTGCATAGGGACTCCAACCCCCGTGTTACCAGGTGGTTTTTGGACATCTAACCTTACAGGTTCAGCATTGTTTACCGTCAGGGTGCATTGCAGGCCAACGCTGATGCCCTCTCTTGTGTTCACGACCTCTTGGTGCAGATCACCCGACCTGGTGGCTAAGTGTAGAGTGCAACTCAGTGCAAAAAATGCTGAAATAAACACTGAAAAACAAATTTTAACAATATGTAAACAGTATTGCAAGACCCTGGGAGGCCTGGGGGTGTGGTGCCCAGAGTAACTAACCATTTGTGAGCTTGATGTCCTGTGGGACAAAAACTTCTTATATCTGCTTGTTTTGGCATGTATTAATCTACTAGCAAAATACCCGCGCTTCACAGCGGAGAAGTAGTGTGTTAAAGAAGTTATGAAAAAGTAAAGGAAACTTTTTAAAAATAACGTAACATGATTGTCAATGTAATAGTTTTGTCACTGTTATGAGTGTTGCTGTCATCAAGGATTTGATCATCATAATTTCTTTCAATCAGGTTCGTATTTAGAGGACGTGTTGTTTTGAAGTTATATTCCATGTTTGTCAACCGTTTTAAAGATAACAGGTTTCATTCATCGAGGTGTTCACTACCCAAATCAGTACTTCGAAGATATTTAACAGGCATTCCCATTATTAAGTTGTGGATTTGCCAGCGAATATGTAGCGGTAGCGTGTCTATGAACTTAATTTAACCTTTCCCAGTCCTGCAAAGTCAGTTCACATGAGCCGCTCGGAGCACATGCATCGAAACTTCCCAACTATGCTTCTGCTATCTCGTGAAATCTCGCGATGTCCACGGCTTTATTTAATGTTAACTCAGACCTGGCATACCAGCAATTTAAACTCTTTTACAGCAATTTTAACTCTGTTACAAAGTGATCAAAAGTCTTGTTTAAACCCTGCGTCTTCTCATTAAACTTTTATCTCGCGAATATCGTATTTGTCGTGGGCATGACAAACGGCAGCGGCAGCCTGTCTATGAACTTAATTTAAACTTGAGGTTTACACCGTGCTTTGTTTCTGAAGTAGCTGCACTCATGAATATGCTTGTATGCGTCACTCGCTTCATATTCTTTTGCTGCCTTCTCAATTGTGTAATGCGTTTTTGAACAGGTCTCATTCATCGAAGTGATCACTACCCAAATCGTGAGTACTCGTGAATCTAAGATGTTTAACAGGCATTCCCGGTATTAAGTTGTGGATTTGCCTGCGAATATTTAGTGGCAGCGTGTCTATGAACGTAATTTAAACTTAAGCTTTACACCTTGCTTTCCTATTGATATGTGTACAAAGGCTTGTTCAGCACCAGAGGGTTTCCACAGTAGTTCATGTGAGCCGCTCGGAGTACATGCATCGAAGCTTCTCAGTTGTGCTTGTGCTATCTCATGCGATCTCGCGATGTCCACGGCTGTATTTAATGTTAGCTCAGACCCAGAACTTAAAAGTTGTATCTCACAAATATCGTATTCATCTTAGGCATGACAAACGCCAGCGGCAACGTTTCTATGAACCTAATTTAAAGTTAAGCTTTACACCCTGCTTTCCTATTCGTTTGCATAAGCACAGTCCTTCACCAGCAATTTTAACTCCGTTACAGCAATTTTAACTCTGTTACAAAGTGATCAAAAGTCTCGTTAATACCCTGTATCTTCTCATTAAACTTGTATCTCACGAATATCGTATTTGTCGTAGGCATGACAAACGCCAGCAGCAGCCTGTCTATGAACTTAATTTAAACTTTAGGTTTACACCGTGCTTTGTTTCTGAAGTAGCTGCACTTATGAATATGCTTGTATGCGTCACTCGCTTCATATTCTTTTGCTGCCTTCTCAATTGTGTAATGCGTTTTTTGAACAGATTTCATTCATCGAAGTGATCACTACCCAAATCAGTACTCGTGAATCTAAGATGTTTAACAGGCATTCCCGGTATTAAGTTGTGGATTTGCCTGCGAATATTTAGCGGCAGCGTATCTATGAATGTAATTTAAACTTAAGCTTTACACCTTGCTTTCAAATTGATATGTGTACAAAGGCTTGTTCAGCGTCAGAGGGTTTCCGCAGTAGCTGCACTTATGAATATGCTAAGCACAGTCCTTCACCCGCGAATATTTACCTTATATGGGCAGGCACTCAATTACATGGGAGGAGTGATAATGCGGGACGCAACTCCGCCTCACACGGGGACCGAGCTGCAGGCTATGGCTATGGCCGTATATATGGACGAAAGTAGGTTCCAGTTATGAACGTTACGCATAGAATTTCGAAATGAAACCTGCCTAACTTTTGTAAGTAAGCTGTAAGGAATGGGCCTGCCAAATTTTAGCCTTCCACTTACACAGGAAGTTGGAGAATTAGTGATGAGGCAGTCAGTCAGTCAGTCAGTGAGGGCTTTGCCTTTTATTAGTATAGATAACACATGGCAGAAGGAAGAACTTCAAAAAGGTTGTGGCCAGGAAGTGAAGGATCGGTGATGATTTTCCCTGCTTGTTTCACGATTCTAGAATAGTGTAAGTCCTGTAAGGTGGCACCAATGATATTTTCGGCAGACCTGACTATTTGCTGTAGCCAGTTTTTGTGTTATGGATGAGCTGAGAACAGACTCAATGACTGTTCTGGAGAACTGAATCAGCAGCTCCTGTGGAAGGCTGAATTTCCTCAGCTGTCGCAAGAAGGTAAACATTTGCTGTTTTGCCTTTTTTATGATGGACCCTACACTGGTCTCCCATTTTAAGCCCCAGGTGATTATGGATCCCAGAAACGTGAAGGTTTCCACAACTGTCACAGCAGTATTACGTATGAAGATGGGGGATAATATTGCGGAACCTCTCCTAATGTCCACTGTCATTGCAGTTTTGAGAGTGTTTAGCTCTAGATTATTCTGATTACCCTAATGGGCCAACTTCGCAACCTCCTGTCTGTTTGAAGATTCATCACCATTCTTGAGATGTGTAGTGTGAAGAAATAAGCAGACTGAGGCAAAAATAAAGAGTTGGGGAAGCTTCCCCGTAAAATGTCCGGCTGACGAGCAGTCAAAAAGAACTGTTTAGGGTCGTTTTTGTAGAAAATACATCAGACAATCAAGTAAAGTAGAATGGTTCTTTTTATGTGATGGTGGCAGTAAGGAAATCTGATTTTAGGAGGAAGTGGAAATGATGTCATCATAGGGAGCCGGAAGGGATGTCATCTTTGGGGAGCTGGAAATGATGTTATTGGAAAGGGTCTGGAGTGGAAAATAGTCATTATTCTTCTGCTGGTCTGCAGGAAGAGGAAGAAGGTGTTCGTACTCTGTTTCAGCCCGGTCTCTTGATTTTTCATTTAAAATTGGACCCTTTAGCTGCCCCCTAAGTACATGTGTGTGACAACAAATATCCCAAGTTTTGCCTCAAACCTTCCAACCATTTATCCATTTTCTTAACAAAGTTCCCTTTTTTGGATGCAGAGTTAGAAAAAACATGACACTAGTACATTCTTGTTGTGAATTATTTTAATTTATAATTTATTATGGAATGATTGTTATATTTCATTGCCTTTTTCCCACAGGGGTTTTGAATAGTGGAGAATTAATTTGTATCATGGTTATTTTAAAGCGGGGAAAATAAGTACTGAACACGGTAACGTTTGTCTTAGTCAATATATTTCTGATGGGGCTATTGACATGAAATTTTCACCAGATGTCGGTAACAACCTAAGTAATCCACACATACAAAGAAATCAAAACATATAAGTCACATAAATTATGTGTAATAAACTGGAATGACACAGGGAAAAAGTATTGAACACATGAAGTAAAGTAGGTGCAAAAAGGCATGGGAAGCCAAGAAACCAGCTGAAATCTGTCAGTATTTAGAAAGCAATCCTGTCCCCTATCAGTGCAAATTAATATCAGCTTGTTTAGTCCTAATTGATGGGCTATAAAAAGGTTTCCCATTACCAAGGTGTCACACAAGTAGCATCTCATGATGGGTAAAAACAAAGAACTTGAAAAACGTTGACACGTTCAATACTTATTTTCCCTGCTGTATATTTACAGCTATTCGAATGGCTTAAAATTGTTTTGTACAATCTTTTACATCATGTTTAATCTTGACAGACACTACTTTTGTTTTGTGCATGATGTCAATTACTTGAAAGGACAAACAGATCATCCTTTCATCCTGTCACTATCCAAGATTGTGGCTATCCTAAGTTTTTTTTTCCGATTGATTTTTCTGCATTATTTTCATTTTCATTTTTCTGCATTATTTTACTGCCTCGCAGTAAGGAGACCCGGGTTCGCTTCCTGGGTCCTCCCTGCGTGGAGTTTGCATGTTCTCCCCATGTTTGTGTGGGTTTCCTCCGGCTGCTCCGGTTTCCTCCCATAGTCCAAACACAAGCAGGTTAGGTGATCCTAAATTGTCACTAGTGTGTGCTTGGTGTGTGGGGGTGTGTGTGCCCTGCAGTGGGCTGGCACCCTGCCCGGGATTTGTTCCTGCCTTGCGCCCTGTGTTAGCTGGGATTGGCTCCAGCAGACCCCCGTGACCCTGTGTTATTATATAACGGGTTGGATAATGGATGGATGGATATTAGGGTTAGTTCACAGTTCTTTGAATTCCTAGTCAGGACCTTGCTTTGTTTATTAACTATGCCTCTCTTCTGGTCCTGTATTCCTTTCTCCTATGTTGATTCTTTTTTCAGCACAACAGTTGTGGACATTCATTCCAAAAGTGAGCTTATTTACTTCATTTTTGGAATTTTTATAAAATTATTTTTGTGTGTTTATTTGTCATAGTTCTGGTGACGCCATTTTGTAATTAGTTTTTATTGTATGGGTGTCATTGCTTTTTAAATATCTGTGCAACGATATCTCAATATTATTTATAGTTGCTCCTTGCCAGTCTTGCATTGTGGAGATCATGCTCTGCCTGCATAAGAGAGCAGTGTCAGCAGCATGCATTTGAGTATTGGATACTAAAACAACGTAGCAATAAGCTTTATGTGAGCATCCATTTGGCTTAGTGTCTCTGATTTATATTTTTTAATTAATTTTAATTAGAAGCAGATAACATTCCATACAATCAAGTCAAACTTATCAAAGCAAAACTGAACCCTCACCGAAGAGAAAGAGAGGAGAGCCAACAACCAAAGCAAATATTTAAAAGCAGCAAGAAACAAAGCATATCCTTTTCCCGAAATGGAGGCTTATTCTAAAATGTTATTGATTAGATTCAGCAATCTTTTTTAAAAAGTTTTGAACACATCCTTTAAGTGAGAATTTGATTGTTTTACATTTCAAATAGTATAGAATATCAGTTACCCCCTGACTTTAAAGTGGTGAGGTGGGATTCTTCCATTTGAGCAAGATAAGTCTACATGCTAATAATGACGTGAAGGCAATTATGTCCACCAAACACAGCTGTTAATGGTTTAGGAGTGATTGTGACACCAAGGCTGTCTGAAAGATATTCAAAGATTGTTGTCCAAATTGTTGATATTCAAAGATTGTCTCAGAACATGTGGTCCAATGAGGCTGGAGCTCGATTGCAATGTTCACAGGTTGAATCTTGCCCTGGAAACATTTTGGATAATTTTAAATGAGATAGATGTGCTCGATAAAAGATTTTAAGTTGAATGATTGAATGCTTTGCAAGTATAGAGCTAGAGTGTATTCTGTGCATGGCTTCCTTCCACCCCTCTTTCCAAAATATTAAGTGACAGATCCTTTCCCCAATGGATCTTTGAAAGGAAGGGAGTTTAAAATGTTTCTTATAAATTGTAGAGATGCTATCTGAGCCTTCAAGAATGATCAATATTTCTTCTGGAATAGAACAAGGTGGGAGGTGAGGAAAATTGGGCAGGTTCTGTAGTGTCTCTGATTTATTGCTCCATTCTCTAACATTCCTACCAACAAAAACTCATAGAAGATGTGGTCACACCAAGTGAGGATGGGCATGGTCATAACTTGTATAACAGCTTGTCTTTGAGCGACACAAAGCTGAAAGATATCCTGAGGCACAGAACTGAAAGAAACCACTCTAGAAGCCTAGTGTCAAGAGAGGCTCTATGTATCTTTTTTTCTAAATATTTCAGTCTCCGCACACTGACATGTCTAAATTAGCACAGTATAAACTGAATGTGAAGGATCTGTAATGACCAGGAATCCCATTCACCATTGTCTAAATATAATGTGTAGATTAACACCATCCCATACAGTAACTGAATATGTCAACTTGTAATTTATGAATGGGAAAATTGATGGTTGGAGTGCACTGGCTATTCTAACCTCTTTAGAAAGTGAGATATGGCAAAAAGCTTCATCTTGTGACTGGATCTGAAGATTGGGGAAAGAAGACTTTAATTTCTATTTACAAAATGTTGTTTGACTACTTTATTAATTTCATCATACTATGGTCTATATGTTACATTTTTTTTTAGTTTTGTTTTCCTTATTTTATAGTGATGTCAATTGAATACTATCTGGCTTATTGATCCTTTAAATTATTGTATAATAATACAGTCCCATGTTATGAGCATTTTGTCAATAAAATCATGATGACTTTTAACATAAACACATATTAGTCACGCTGAATGCCCATTTTTTATAACTTCAATCTGCTTCGGACATAAGAATTACCAGAAGTCATGAGAACCTTCATTGGTTTACTACAGTGCATAGTATATTAAAACCAGGGTGAATGCAAACAGGAAATAGGAATGTATTCTATTGATGCCCTTTTTAAATTTAGAGCAAAGCCATTTTACTATAAACAGGAAAGTAAGGCTCAACAAGGAATAGCAGCTCAAATTAGTCCTTTCTTACTCATGCAGCAGAGTAAAACAAAAGTGTTACAAAAGGACTAAAAATACAATGGCATGTTAATATCTGTAATGATGATCTGTGGTCTCGCAAAAAGTCCCTGCCACAATAAAATAAGTAAGAAATGAAAGTCAAAATGAATAATGCATTATAGTCTGCCATAAATGGAAACAAAGATCAAGGAAGCATATGTTGGCTGTGAGTTTTGTGGTTTTGGTTATATTTACTAGACAGCAGTGGAAGAAGTCTGACAACCACACCTTTGGAACTGGACATTTGGCCAGTTAGGCTGACAACAAAGGACTCCAAGCACTCATCTTGTTCAACAAGGACTACTTAACCAATAGATACCCCCTCTCTGAGCTATCTGAATAATAATAATAATAATCTGACTGTGAGTGGATATGAAGGAAGTATTACAGCATTATATGTATTAATGATTTAGTCCTTTAAATCATTTACTTCTTTCCTATATGCTGAGCCAAGAGGGAAGTACCACATGATGCTGAAGCTGGGAAGCCACCCTCAGCACTATTTAAGAGGAAGCATCCCGTGCAATGGCTGTTTGACACTGAGGTTGTTCTCCTGTTCTTTGATTTTGTGTTTAGGATGTTCTTATTGGATTCCATATGGCTCTCCGTATTATTTTTGGATTCTGTTCTCGATTAAATTACTATCCAGTTAGCCTTTTAGGCAATTTTGTGAGCAGACAGATCACAACAAATATTAGCAAAGTGATAGCAAATTACTCCCAAATAAGAAAGGTAGTATTCAGCTGGTCATTTATGATATTAAGAAATCTGGGAATTTTATTCCAGGCTTGTCTTTAAATTCACATCCTAGCGTAGGGTGTTACATTTCCATACTCTTCTTCTTTTGATTTTTTGATTTTATTTAAAAAATGTATTTATAGAAATGTGTTTGTTAAATTCTTTTCTTTAGCATTTAATTATGTTTGGTAAAATGTTTTCTTTTTTTTTTTTTGTTTATCAGGTATTTTTTACTTTTCTTTGGGTCTGTTATTCATTTCATTGTTACTTGCTATCTTTCTTATCTTTTACATATTGAACCTATGGGGTGGGGCCCTCTAACACTGCAGCTGTGGAACTGCCCTCAGTCCTATATAAGGCCTGAGTTATCTCAATATCTCTGCTAAGGCATTAGTTAGCGCCCCTACTAATTTCATTTCACTCTGCACATACTACTAGTATTACTACTATTAAATGGAAGTCAAAATTTCACTGGATCCTGTATATGTGACACTAATGATTCTGTAAACCATGTTGTTGATTGGTTCATTTTGGATTCCTGTTTTTGTAATCTCTAACTTTTTGACTTTTCTCTCATTATTAGTTTTTGACATTGTATCTCTGACTTGGCTTTGTTCAATTTTGGTTTGCAAAGTCATTAGATAAAATGTCTGGTTAAACTCATTTATCCTTACTGCAATTAAATTGCATTTAAACAATTGTTCCTTGACCAGGTCTTATAGTCATCAGGAACAAAGACATAAGCCAAATATAAGATAGTAATAGCATTTAAGATAATTATCAGATTGTTACCTAAATTCATTTTGGCTGTGTGCTGGTGTATTCAAACAGGCTTTTCACCCTCATTCTTTCCTCAGTAATTTATTCACTCCAGTTCTCTGTTTTGGTGAATTTTCCTAGACTCACTGTTCTTATGTTTATCTGACGTTGCTATTTTCTTTAACTTTTTTTCTCTAACATTTTTGCTGTTAAGTAGCTTAGACATTTGATAGTACAGTATCTTCATCTGCTCCTAGTGTTTACTTTGCTGATTAATGATCTACTCTCATTTTTGCTTGAGTCATCTTACCTTCTATTGTAAGCCTTGTAGGTTTGAATCTGTCCTTCTAATACTTTAACACTAGCCACTAGAATTTATCAAGTATAACTGAGTCTTTCAGGATCATGAAGAGAGAAAAATTAGGAGTGAAGATCAGGAACTGGAGATTTATCACTGTGCGTGATATTATTATTACTATTATTATTATTTTACTTTTAACATTAAAAAAATGTGATTGTTCAGGTTGGCTGTAGCTGTGTTCCTCTCTTAGAACTCAGGGCCATCAATAGACATTTACTGATATGAGCGAGGGCAGTGAGGACAAACAGGCAAGAGAACGGCGTAAAAGGTGCTTAGTGCTTTTATTATTCCAATGCTCCAAAATAAAGTGCAGTGTGGTCCTTCTTCTGGAATAAATTAAGTCAATAAATAATCATTTTTGTAAATTTATGTCCGAAACCAAAATATCAGAGTTGCATTCAACTAATCAAACATGTTATAATGACATACCAGATATACCATTTACTTCAAAGTACAATAAAAGCAAATGAAAACTAAAACAGGGGGCGCACCAGCTCCCCAAACCGGACACAGGCAGGCTCCAGGCACAAATCTTTGCAACAAACATTTGATTTACAAAGGGGAAATGCTTTTCTTTTCTTTTCTTTTGCTTTGCTTTCCTTTCCTTTCTTTTCTTCTCTCTTCTTTTTTTCTTCTCATTTCCGCCTTCACTCCTCTTTTGGCAAGCTTCATCCCTCTACCTCCCGACTCCAGCTCCCTGAGTGAAGTGAGGCGGCTCCCTTTATGCTGCACCTGGGAGCACTTTAGGTGGCTCATCAGTGTTGGAAGTACTTTGAAGTACTCCCAGATGTGACGTAAACCTCTGCAGCTCCCCCGGGGGCCCCAATGGAACCCAACAGGACTGCAGTGAACTCTCACTCCCTGCGTGCCCTGGGGCTGCCCTCTAGCGCTCCAGGGGAGGCAGTGTCCTGTACACTTCTGCTCCCTCGGTCCTTCCCGTGTATTGGCCTCCTGGCTGTGAAAGGACAGCAGCCGGCCGTCACACTATCTACCTGTATGTGTAAATTTGTGCTCCTTTTATCCTATTGCAGGTATGGATGCTTGTGCCGTAATTATGCCCCACGGAGTGTCAATAACAAAGCTGGATGCATTGGTCATATCTGCACAAGCATATGAATTAGCCAGTTTCCCCAGGAACCCCTGAGAATGACAGCACTATTTTTTGTTATTTTAAAAGCACACCCTGCCACAGACTCCTTTGCGCTTCATTACAGAACATTTCAGAAAAACTGAGAGAACTAATAAATCATTGGACTAAAAACAATGGCACTGTACAGAGTACAAAATTGAATAATGAACCTTACAGGCTACATACTGAGACAAATACCTTCTCACGGAAATATAGGTCTCAAAAGCTCCTTAAGTGCACCATGTACACAGGCCTAAACTCACAGGTTAGACTTTATGGCATCCACAATTTTGAAAATTAAAGGAATCATGCAAGTTGACCGAATTTTTTTTATTATCACTTTACTAATGCAGGAAGTTAATAATTTATAGGCTGCCCTATGCCAGGTAATTAGAATGAGCCTGAAGATAATGAGAGACAATTACCAACGGCTGCCAGAACACATTGCTGAAGTATGAAGGTCTTCTTGTACTGGTTTAACGACTGCAGGAACCTGAAACCTTTCATAAACAAGTCATTTTTCTTTTTCAGTGCCTTGATACATCTGTGCATATCTGCACATAAAGGTTTGGGGCACCCTCAGGCAAACGGCGTATATTATAAGATAAAATAATAAACACAAATTTAACGTGCGATGAGAGAAACATCATTCCAGATACGAGTCTATCATTATACTGGAGAAAGACGACGGTGGTGCTGATTATGAAAGCAGTGAGGCATAAGGGGCGGGTCTAGGAGCCCCAGAACTGGAAGTGATGTCATCTGCCCTGGATTTGTTGGTTTCCAGAGCTGCAGGAAGAAGGAGACGAGAAGTGTTATAAGGCAGCGTCATCTCGTGTTTCAGGGTGGAATTACAAGTCAAGGAGCCTTGAAATATTCTCTCAGGCACACATTTGTGGCAGTATATATAATATATTTTTATATTATATTTATTTACTTGTACATATAGGTAAAGAATTAAACATTTCTTTACTTACCTTGTTAGCACTTTGTGACTTTTTAAAATATTTTCTCTTTTTTTCTGTACTCATCCTCAGTCATTTATATACAATCAAATGTACCAATAATGGTGTCTTGATACATTTAGAATAATAATAATAGTAATAATACATGTTATTTATATAACATCTTTCCTATTCTTAAGGTACTTATCTAGAATAATGTCAGGGAGGCCAAATGTATCAAAGATTAAACATCCATGACAAATAAAACATAGGGGAGCATAGGCAGTTCCTGGAATAGACAATATAGGCAAATAGACCAGCAAATGATCCTGGGTGTACGAATACCCACATCCCCTCTACAGTGCAGCATGCCTTCTATATTTGCATGACTGAATCCAACTAGCACGTGTGTTTACCCCTGCCAGCAGGTGCCTCCTTCAATGTTCTTGCACGAGTATGGTCCACACTTACTCGCTATTAGGTGGGGAAGGTGTAAGAGAGATGGTTAGCTAATATGAAACAGGGGATGATTAGGGGGTAAGAATGGTAACACAATGGTGGGAAATTTAACCAGGACATTGGAAAATACCCTGCTCTTCTCGAAAGATGCTCAGGAATCTTTAGGACCTTGGTTTTATATCTCATCTGAAGGATGGTGCAATTTTTATAGCAAAGTCACCCCGTCACTGCATTGGGGCATTGGGATCCACACACAGACAACATGGTAAGCACCCCCTGATGGCTTTGCCAACACTTCTTCCAGCAGCAACCCAAGCTTTCCTGGTTGGTCTAACATTGAAGTACTGGCCAGGTTCAGACACACTTAGCCTCAAGTGGATTACTTGGTCTAAAGTGCAGGTGCTATGGCTCCTGTCATTACATTAAAACATTCAGCCCAACAATGCTAGACAATCCTCTCTATCCAATTTATCAAAAATATCATCAAGCTGAGTTTTGAAGGCGTCTAAAAATCTATTCTCTAACACGCTACTTGCTAATTCATTTCCAAGTGTCTATGGGTCTCTGCATGAAGAAAGGTTTTGCAACAAAAAGAAGCTGAACCTTTTTTTAAAATAATGTCAGAAGGCTGCAGTATAAAGTTTAAGCCATGAAGGTAGTAACAGCAGCAAGAGCAGAGCTTGTCTAAACTCATGCTCTTTAAGACCATCATGGCACAAGATGGCCACAGTGGTCTTGCTGTCACTAGCATTGCTCATGTGATTGCAGGACAAATATTGAATGATGAAGCCATAGGTGACTTTACATCACAGGAGCCAAGGATGTCACATTTTAGACACGTTTTGCTGTTGTAAGCAACAGCACTGTGTGCTATTTATTTATTCATTTACTAGGGGGCTTTGCCCCCTGCTCCATTCACTCGCCCAACCCCTCCCAATACCCCCCCACTGGGGCGCGTATTGCTCCAGCCACTTCGTGTCATTGCCGTGCTCGTTGTTAAGGGGGTTGGGTCTGAATGCTTGCTGAGGAGATGCGGTCTGGTCAGCTGCTGTTGCCGAGCTGCGTGTTCTGCTTGTCGCGCTGCATGTCGATCATTTAAAAGCCTGTACAACAGCTGTCCTTTTGTCTCACTGCCTTGTGTCGCGTGAAGTGCCTCTCGCGGGACCTCAAATTGTCTTCCGAGAAGATCACGTCTCGTCTCCTTCCAAGCCTTCCAAGATTTTTTTTTATAACAGAGAGATATATTTTTACTCGTTTTTTTTATATTCTTCAAGTCAGTCCTGGGGTCTCCCCAATCTAAACAATTTTATCCTAAACAATTTCACATTTAGTGAGTCATTTTTATCTTTATTGATCTCATTATTTAATCTGGTGGCCTTTGTTCCTGCTATTATTTTCTTATTTTGCATTGAGAAGAGTGCAATAGTGTGAAGTCTACATTTATAAGCAATTAAGAGTTGGTTTTGCCATAGATTTAAATGCTTAACTCTGTTTTGACTTTTTTTTCAATTCACTGTTTTACAATGGCAGTTGTTTTTTTACATGTTTCAAAATACTGACAATTAACAATCAGTAGATTAGACCGAGGTGCAAATGACTTGAATACAAAATGGCAGCAGCAGTTATCCATTTGTACATGTACTAAGTTATTAGCAAAGTAACAAAATATTAAACAGAAAGATGAAAAGAATTAATTAATCTCAGTTTAGCACACATACATTCTTGCTTCTTCCTGTAGTCATTTAGCAAAACCAGTTTAGAATTTTTGGAGTAACTCAATGAAAGATGTGAGTGTTATATTACAGCCAGAATTTATTATTGTCTTGTATATGTTTTTTTTATCTCTGTTGTTTTTGTTTATTAATCATTCATTCTTTTCTGCTGTTTTAAAATTTCTTATTATTTACTATCTTTGTACAATCAGGTGCTTTTTACTGTATATATATTGTAATTTAGAAGAAGAACCCCAGGGGGCAGGGCCACCCTGATGTCTCTGCAAAAGGACCGTCCTCAGCCTTTATCTTTCAAAGCAAATTCTTCAATGGTCCATTGCCATTTCTTAGAGTGTATTGCTTTTTTAATTTGAATTCTTCTTTCTGTTTTCTGGATACTGCCATTTGATTTGTGTATTGGGACTTTTTTGCTCTAGGTTGCCCTTTAAGCAAACCCTTTTTGCTATTTTTTTTGCCCTTCTTGCTATTTTTTGTTATTTCTAAATACATTCTCGCATTTATAAAGAGTACTTTGCAGCTTTGTTCTATATAACCAAAGGTTTTGATAGTTCTGTTCGCTAGAAGGGCATTTATGGTAAATTATGAGTCAATTTAATTTTGAATTGTGAAAACCAGGACCCCTCTTGGGCTAAACAGACCACCGCCTCCTTGTGGATTTGAGAGATCATACTGCTTATTCTAGGCAGGCTGGGAAGGCCTAGCCAGGGTTGTGGAGCAAAGCTTTAGAAGACATCACACACTTGTTATTTTAGCAGTGCACTTGAATCACAACAGTTAGAAATTGAGAAATGATCATTTTCTTAATTAATGCAGGTGTCCAAGTAAAAGATTACATTGGTTAGGGTGAAAATGTACAGCTATGGCTGGAAGGAGGGTGCAGGACTGAAGTTAAAAAACCCCTGGCCTAGGGCACCAAAAAACCTAGGACTGCCACAGCAACAGAGGGGTGGACAAAAGGAGAACACAAAGTATACATAAAACACTGCTGAAAATCTTTGCCTGCTAATACAGGGTTTTTAATTTCTACTTACCTTGGCAATGATACAACTTTAAACTTTTACTTTTACACTTTTGAATGATACAACATTATAAACAGAACAAAGGTAAATGAACAACAATTAATCACAAAGAGCACTGAGGCAAAAAGGGATAATCAATTAGAGAGACAGACAGCAACAAGAAACACGTTAGAAAATGGAATTGTTTCTAAATTTTGTTGAATTCAATAAAGGGCAGATATATTGTGTTTTTGTTTCGAATTATTTTAATTATATAAAAGATTATTTTTACTAGCAATTCTATAATATAATATAGTCAAAGACGGAGCCCAAATAGGCTGAAATAGCTTACACAGGCACTAGATTCCAACTCGAATGATATAAAAATTGCATCATTGAGCACACAAGCTGCTCTCTCTTTGGGGAGCTGAATGATGACATCTTGTTCTGTTTATGAGCTTAACACAGAACCATTCACTTCTGCAGAGCAAAGAGCTCACAAATGTTCTTAGGCATGAAAGTTACTCTACATAAAGCCTTGGAGCTGGATGCCCTGAAATAGCTATAAAATCCATTCTGTCAAGCCATGCTCTATGCTATTGACTGTCCAGTCATCAAAAGATTGATAAGCAGCATCACAGCACACCATGAACCAAGGGCCATGCATCAAAACCAAGAGTGCACTCCAACACAACAAAACTCCACTTGAGCAACAACAGCAACCACTCCACCCAACATTGGGCATCATCCTTAAAGACTTGGTATTGTAGAAGTGTTTATCTACGCTAAGATAAATTACCAGTAAACAGCCAGCCTCTCTGAGTCCTATGTTTGTCTATCTCATGTGTCTTCCATCCTGTCTTCTATATCAATATATGTGTAGCTATAGTATTTTCCATAATCCTTGTATTTATCAAACATTGTATTATTCTGTTTCTTAAAAAGAGTGTACTTCAGTTACCTAAGTCTAATAGCTGGAGTCCTCCTCCTACAACAGAAAGGGTAAGGTAAATAAAACGGAAACCTTAAACCAGATTTTTTCATTAATTACTGACATTTCCAAAGGCAAAATTGATAATTAATTATCCAAGTTAAAATTCCCATCCTTTTCCTACATAGAACTCTACAGGAGGAAACCACTGCTGAGAAGACACCCAAGGCTGGAATTGAAAATGAGAACAGATTTATTTAATTAGTTTATCTGAAGTATGGCAGACTGTTGTAGTGGTTAGCAGCAATAGTAGTGTCACATGTAAAGAAGTAGAGTGAATTTCTTACATGTGTGTCCAATAAACATGCAACATGTGTCCGTGTTCAATTTCTACTTAACACTTATAAAATCCATTGTTCAAACCTGGCCTGGTCGCTGTCTGTGTGGTGTTTCCATGTCTCTTTCAAAGTTGGCATGGGTTTATCTTCCAGATATTACAGTTTTCTTCCTACATCCAAATGGCATGCATGTAAATCAGTCAAAGTAAGTTACAGTACCCTGTGATGGATTGGCACCTTATCCAGACATGAACCCTACCTCACTGCCCCTTCAACATGCAGTAGTTTCACATGATTCGTGACTGGATTAAGTGCTTTTGGCAATGGATAGATGAAATGAACTGTTAATTCACAAAATACATGTATTTTTCACATTTTAAGCATATGACCAGATGACTTGTGAATGCTTAAACGTGTGGATTATACAAAACGTGAGATTTTCTCATTGATGTTTTTGATATTGTTTGCTATTTTCCAGCATTGGTCACCATTGGGTCTCATTCTATCAGAATATTTATGTCCCTCATCCACAAAAACATTAGGATTAACATTTTCTTTCAACCAGCACTACAAATAGGTTAGGTAACATATAAAAAAAAAAATCTTGGGTTGAGTACTCCTGTAATTGTTCACTGTGCATAATGCTGATACTTATTTACAAACTAGCAAAATACCCGCGCTTCGCAGCGGCGAAGTACTGCATTAAAATTTTTATTAAGAAGAAAATTAAACCTTTTTAAACTGAGGGAAAATATACCAATAATTATTTGTTAAGGATCTCTTTGTATACCACATTGTGAGTTGTAATATGACCAAGCTGTGCGCTGAGCTTACTCTTGAGCATGCAATGTACAGTTGGCCATGTGAACAGTAATCTTGTTTCAAATCTCACAGCTTGGATTGCTGCTGTCATAATCGGTTTGAGTTTCATGGTTTGTTTCAATTACGACAGTATTTGTAGGACTTGTGTTGAAGAGACATTCGGCATCTGTCAAGCGTTGTAAGTATACAACCGGTTTCATCGATAACTTCACATCCAGCTTTTGAGAGTTTAAACATTCATAAACATCAAAGTGTCCACTACTGAAATCGTCACCTGTCAATCTAAGATGTTTAAGAGGCATTGGCGGTTGTCGAAAGGTGTAAAATATTTGGCCATTTCGGTACACTTGAAAGCAACAACCGAACAATTCAGCGGCAGCCATCAACTCACATGCAGATGCATAGGTGAAGGGCTTAAGCATTTCACTCTTCTAGTGCTCCTGTGTAGTATAATTATCTCCTGTACCGTCATCAGTCCACACCTTGAACCTGTCCCAGTCATTCAATACATAAGACACAATGTTCCTCCGGATATCAAGAGTGAGCCTGATATGGCCGTGCAATATGTAACAAGAGAATGGAAAAGGTAGGTGCCATCTCTGGGCATGGAAACCACTCAGTAAGTGACAGTTCTTTGATCGATGGTGATCACCTTGATAGACATGTTAATGGGGAATACGGTTGGAATGATAAAGGAAATGGGTACCTGAACAATGTAAAGTAAGTCTAAAATACCTACACAATAACTATAATCGTAATAAATGAACAATAAAACAGCGGAGAAGCCGTGGATTAAATAAAAAGGCTGTAGTTATCAGCAGGAGACGTGAATCCGTGGCAAAGCAAGGAAGGGAATGTAGAGACTGGAGCGATGGACGGCCTTATATAGGCAGGCAGCCAACAATGTGGAGGCGTTGGGATGGGGACCCAACACCGCCTCACACGGTGACCAAGCTGCAGGCTATGGGCGTATATATGTGCGTAAGTAGGATTCAGTTAGCGTTGGGAACCCGCGTCCAAATTTCTTGAAGATGGGCCCATAAGTAACAAAGACCATTGAAAAGTTCAATATGGCGGCCGACAGTGGCATCATACCACCAAAATAAGTACCAAATTTCATCCTTCTACCTACACAGGAAGTTGGAGAATTAGTGATGTTGGAAAGTTCAATATGGCGGCTGACAGTGGCATCATACCACGAAATAAGTACGCGTACATTGGTTTGGTTAGCGCAGGAAGCCACCTACCAAATTTCGTGAAGATGGGGCCATGAATAAGAAAGTTCAACATGGCGGACGTTGTTGACCATTATGACCGTTCGCGTAGAATTTCTAAATGAAACCTGCTTAACTTTTGTAAGTAAGCTGTAAGGAATGAGCCTGCCAAATTTCAGCCTTCTACCTACACGGGACTTTGGAGAATTAGTGACATTGGAAAGTTAAATATGGCGGCCGACAGTGGCATCATACCACTGAAATAAGTACTGTGGAGGACTGCCGGCTTCCCATGCCGGTCCTCACCCCAGGCCACCAGGAGGAGCTCTCCCGACAGCAGGATCGTGCCCCAAGGTCCAGCAGGGCCTTATGGACTTTGTAGTGTTTATACACAGCCCTGCTGGATACCTTGGGGACCACCAGGAGTCGCTGTGGGGGCTTATGGGCTCTGTGATGCCGTATGACCCGGGAGTACGTCACGGTCACGTGACGGGAAGAAATGTCGTGCTCCGGGTTGAAGTGGTGGATTGATTGCCCTGACCCAGAAGGAATAAGGAACTGTGGACTGCTGGGACAGGAACACCTCCGGGTCAGGGGCTATAAAGGGCGAAGGCTCAGTCCAGACACTGAGCTGAGCTGGGAGGTAGAGAAGCAAGTGTCTGGGCGAGGAGGAGAGTTTATTGTTAGAGAGATTATTGTGTTTATTGTACTAATTTATGAGTAGTGTGGAGGGTGCTTGGTGCACTGTGAAAAGGAAAATAAAAGTCTGGGACTTTTATCCGGTGTCTGGAGTTGTACCTGAGGGTTCAAGGGAGCACTAGCGCCCCTACTGCCACAGATGCGTACATCGGTTTTGGTTAGCGCAGGGAAGCCACCTACCAAATTTCGTGAAGATGGGGCCATGAATAAGAAAGTTCAACATGGCGGACGTTGTTGACCGTTATGACTGTTACGCGTAGAATTTCGAAATGAAACCTGCTTAACTTTTGTAAGTAAGCTGTAAGGAATGAGCCTGCCAAATTTCAGCCTTCTACCTACACGGGAAGTTGGAGAATTAGTGGCGTTGGAAAGTTCAATATGGCCAACAGTGGCATCATACCACTGAAATAAGTATGAAGATCGGTTTTGGTTAGTGCAGGGAAGCCACCTACCAAATTTCGTGAAGATGAGGCCATAAATAAGAAAGTTCAACATGGCGAACGTTGTCGACCATTATCGACCGTTATGACCGTTACGTGTAGAATTTCGAAATGAAATCTGCTTAACTTTTGTAAGTAAGCTGTAAGGAATAAGCCTGCCAAATTTCAGCCTTCTACCTACACGGGAAGTTGGAGAATTAGTGATGAGTGAGTCAGTGAGTGAGTCAGTGAGGGCTTTGCCTTTTATTAGTATAGATAAAAAACAGTAACAAAAATGTTAAGTGGCCCCAAAGGACAAAACTTACAAATGTACAAGAAAAAGAAAACTATGAGTGTCAGAAATTAATAATGACTTTTAGTTAGATAAATCTAACATCACAGAGTGGATGTATGAAATTAGCCATAAATAAAAACTGAAATGAATTCCACAATGGAAATGTAACCTTTGTGACCATAATGGAGGATGGAAAACGCAAACACTTCAACTGTTTTGCCAAAAGATTCTCACACAATGTTCACAGAACTGCCACTGTGCGGGGAAATACATACCGAAATAAGACCTACTCTGAAAACAAGCCCTAGCATGATTTTCAGGCTGCTCTGTAATATAAGCCCTACCCCAAAAATAAGCCCTAGTCAAGATCGTCAGCTGAAAAGTAAGGCGCCTAAGCCCAAGTTTATACTTCACGCGATGTGACGCATGTGCCCAAAACATCCATTAAATTCCGAGGACACCTTTCCACAATATCTCTGGAAAGGATGTTTAATGATTACATCCATCAATTCTGGGATGCACCCATTCTAGCAAGACAGAAACAAAATCCCTGAACGAGGCATCAGCTCACTGGTGTCATTGTAACTTTAAACAAACCCCCAAACCTTCATGTCTTTGGATTGAAAACTGAGCACACTGTGGAAACCCACCAGGAAAGCATGCAAACTCCAGGCAGGGATCACAAGGGATGTGACTCTCTGTGGGACAGTAGCGCTACTGCTCTGCCACCGTGCCACCCCATATGTGTAACTGTTAACAGTATTCATTATACTGTTACAAAGTTAACAATTTATCTGTAAATGTAATATACATATTTTAATGCATTTCATCAAGAAAAGGGTTATTAAGTATTAATTTAAGAATTCTAAATGTGCAGAGAGCTGGAATACTTGAATATAATGTGTTCTTTGTGGCTGATCTATTGCTGCTTGCCGTTGCTGTCAGATCAGGAGGAAGCCCCAGAAGCTTGTTGCGATTTAACAACTGGGTCGGATTTAAGATGACGTTTACGACAGTCTACTTTAATGACAACGTAAACTACAGGATTAAAGAGGACATTTCGAGTTCAAAGCCGAAATTTCTACTTTAATCACATAATAGACATTTTCATTATGTTCTTATTTTTTTTCTCTGTGGCTCAAATACGCCGCCGTACATTCTGAAGGTATTGTAAAGGTGCAAAAAAAAAAAAAAAGATGGCACAGAAGATGGTATGTGAGATCTTTTGACAAAATGAATACATTTGTATGTCAGGATTGTGCTTCACCACATTGAACCATTCATCAAACATCGAAGCACACACATCGATCTTGAAGGATCCTAAAAGTGTAGCAAGAAATTCAGGCTGGGATCCTGGGTTTGACGATATTCCAGAAGAAGATGACATGACTGTATTTAGGTAAATTTATATCGTTGTACATGAATAAATATTAGATATTCCCTGAAAATAAGCCCTAGTGCATCTTTTGGAGCAAAATTAATAGAAAACCCGGCTTTATTTTCAGGGAAACACGGTAGTCAGGACAAGTCCCATGGCTTGTCTATGAGTAAACTGGATCAGCTGTAACTCTTCATCTGTGCTGAACAAAGCACTTAAAAAACAAAAAACTTCTATTTACATTTTAAATTCTTTAATAAAAAGTCAATTACAAAGTGCATTTCCTTTTCTTCTGTGAAAATAAATAACATAATTCGGTGTCATAAAGTTTGGTGGCGAAAGTATATCAGTTTTCTAAATGAATGAGAAAACAAAGTATATTACACACACTATCATGGTATGAACAATCCAGAACATTCATACATCCAGTCCATAAAGTTTTCCATGGTACCCAGTGCCTTAAAACATTCTACTTTAACACCCGATCCTATTGCAGTACAACCAAAAGGAACTACTTACTTATCAGAACCGGCAACTCATTTACCAGAACCTTCCAGTCTTTTCACTCAAAGGAAAAAATGGACCCTCAACCCCGCATAAATTCATCTTTTTGAGGTTGTTCAACTAATCACCTGACGCGAGCTGAAGCCCGCATGTACCTCTGTCACGTGCACACACGCCTGCCATTAAAACACAGCGTGCCATTACGCATGCCAGCCTGCAGTACGCAGAAGGAGAATGCACAGTGAGCCAAACCGCAACTGTTACACATTTTGCAAAGAGAGTCAGAATTATGGAACCTGCTTCTCTCCAGTTAAGGTATTCACCTGTGATGAAAGCAGGACTGTGTAAAGAGATCGGAGGCACCGTCCCGTTTATCCAGTCTGTGGCCTCCCGCCCGAAATGAATACCGACGCAAGATACCGATCCCAGACACGGACTGCGCGCAGTAAGCCACAAGTGGAGCCAAAGTGTTTACTCCTTAGTATTGTCCTCTTGAAAACAGAGCACTTAGGGCACACCAAGCTAAATATGGTGAGGAGCTTCATCACACAATGGCCCCAGAATCCAGCACTTTTGTAATGTCCTTCCACAAAATACCACAAAAAGCATACACTTTTTCCCCAGGCCAACGATACACATGTAGACAGTATTTATAGTACTTTCTCAGACTTATTTAATCTAATTATGGGTTGTCAAGTCTGCAGGTAATCCTTTCAAGACTGGTCACAGGGCAGGATACGACTCTGATTGGGACACCATTCTACCGCAGGGCATAGCCAAATTCACTTATAATGCAATGCGTTTTTAATTACTAATTAACTTAACCTGCACATTTTTGGAGAAGCAAGAAAAAAAAAAACAGAAAAAAAACACAGAACAGCCAGGCACCAGATGCAAAGCCAAGACACCGGACCAATGAGGTCGCAGTGCTAACCATTGCGGCAAGCTGGCCATAAACATAATGTCTGTGTGGAATGGTAATGGTGGACACTTCAGACTGCACTGTCAGGAAATATATGTGAAGTTGGACTTATTCTTACAGTAAAAAAAAGAAGTGTTTTTTCCTAGCAGACTTGCATGACAAGATTGTTATCAGGAAGAATTCTGATAAAAAGGGGAGGAATTTATGGGAAAATATTTGGCATTAGTAACTATAGTAACTTTCCTTTTCAGTAACGTGATCAGTCTCTCAAAGTTGACTTTGCCAGTTGGCCCTGCTGCTGTGCTGTGACTCAGGCTGAGTTTTTCCAAGTCCCAAGATAAACATTTTTTTAGATTCTACAACATGTTGCCAGCTCTGTGCCCTCGTAATCAAAATATTAGTTGTCATAAATAGGGTGAATAATCTGTAGTGGTGAACACCATTCATGAGAGCAAAGTCTGGAGAAAATAATCAAGACTTTTTTCTTTTGCCACATTTGGCCAATGTCTTTTATGTAATAATTTGTAATACACCTTCTTAGCAGTAGAGTGTTGTACCGTGTTAGCCATAGATTGATACAGGAGAAAATAGGGTGAACTGACACCTTTTATTGGCTAACTAAATAGATTACAAATGCAAGCTTTCGAGGCAGCTAAGGCCTCTTCATCAGGCAAGGTGTAACCTTTGCATTTGGTCAAGAAGAAGATATCGCTGTCCAAGTGGGCTAGTTTCTTCCTTTCCTGATAAAGGGGCCTTAGCTGCCTCGAAAGCTTGAATTTGTAATCTATTTAGTTAACCAATAAAAGGTCTCATTTCACCCTTTTCTCCTGTATTAATACACCTCCTCAGATCCTTCAGTTTTACTGAACTATTTCAGTTTCACAAAGGTGAATTGGAATGTTTTTGTCTTGCTACATCAGTTTGAAGTCCTCATCAATGCACTACAATACAATACAATACAATACAGTTTCTTTTGTATAGCTCAAAATCACACAGGAAGTGCCGCAATGGGGTTTTACAGGCCTTGCCTCTTGACAGCCCCCCAGCCTTGACTCTCTAAGAAGACAAGGAAAAAATCCCAAAAACCTTGTAGGAAAATGGAAGAAACCTTGGGAAAGGCAATTCAAAGAGAGACCCCTTTCCAGGTAGGTTGGGCGTGCAGTGGGTGTCAAAAAGAATGGGGTCAATACAATACAATACAATACACAGAACAGAACAAATCCTCAATACAGTATAAAAAAAAATTTAGAAGTACAGAGCAGAATTTAACAATAGATGATATCATATAATAAGATTTGGATATTTTTAGAGTCCCGGAGACCTCATCCATACTATAATGAACAATCTCATTTAAAACATGACAATCCGTCATCTTTTTCCTTAATGTTCTGCAGCAGGTCGAGTACAACATCTCCCCATTACACTATTACTAACATTAACCATTCCATCCTTTCATGGTATTTACTGTAGTTATGTTTATTTGAATGATACTTTTGTCCAAAAAACTCTTTCTTCCTTTTGCCATTAAAGTTTAAAAAGTTATTTCAGTACTGTACTGAAGAACATAAATTTGATGCATTGCCAGGCAGGAAAGGATGGCACAGGACCAGAACACAGCCCAGCAAGAACCAAAGAGCATAGAGAACAGTGCTGGGATTTTTCTTCTTATTGTCCTGCCAGTATAACAGGTGTCTTGCTGCATTCATTTAAACAATGTCCTGAAATGATAGCTCAGTGGCCAATGATTTGAAAGAGAAGCCCCAGAGAACTATGAGATACCTGGAGACCTCCCCTAGAGCGATGCATTGTCAAAGGTGGTATGGCAGTCCACATGGCTGCTCCATGTGTTTGTAAAGAGTGAATTTATGCTTACACATCATTATGTGCAATCAAATCCAGATACTGAAAGATTTGGATTTCAGTAGTTAGACATTTCCAGTGCTTGCATCATTTTTTTTCCAATATAAAAGATAACGTTGTTCCATTTATATGAAGGAAGAATGGAAAAATGTAAACAGTTCAGTACAGCTCAGCATCAGCTTTAATGAAAACAGCATGAGAGCTTCAAAGATGTACTCGCTCAGACTTTTTTTGACATATTGTACCCTAGCATTTCCATATACAAATTTGCTGACATGGCAGCTTGTTCTTAAACTGATCTTCTGAAGAGAGTGAGTTGCATCGATAGGAAAGCCTGAAAGACACTAATCTGTAAGTTTGCTGAATGTGTTTACTTCCAGACACTTCTTGGAAGAACAGCATTCTTTTGTCTGAATTTTCCTTCTTGTAACAGTATGACAAATATACTGTCACAACTCCGAAATAACCCACCATAGTATTTTGTAATATTGGACATGAAATATTCTCTTGAAAGTAATGCATAGATCCAAAGCAACCACTAAAGGATCATAGAATATAATTTATGTAAGCATGCAGAAATTATATTTATTATTTAAAATTATTTACAGAAATGAAATTTATTTAGAGCAGTGCTGTGGTTCGCATTGCTGCCACAACCTCCAGGAATCCTGAATTGAAATCCTACCCTGGATGGTGCTCTGTGCGGACTTTGCGAAGTTCTCCTCGTGTTTGCTTGTGTATGTGTGGCTGGGGTTTCCTTCAAGTATTATGCTTCTCCTTCCACATCCCAGTAATGTATTAGATTAATTGGAAACCCTCAATTCGCCCTGCGTGAGTGAGTGTGAGTCTACCATATACTCTAGTAGACTGGCACTCCATCCACAGTTGGTTTCTGTCTTTCACCCAGTGCTGCTAAGAAGGGCTCCAACCTTGAGCAATTATATAATTAAATTTGGCAGGTTTAAAAATGGGTGGATAGTTGTTTCAAGCAGAACATACCAAGCGGAAAGCAGAAATGTTCTTATACTTTAACAATTAGTGTACTAAATGACCATACAGTACATGTGGTACTTCACCTCACCAGAGTATGTTTATCCAGAAATAATACATGTGTGTACTTAAAATAGTTTATGTATTTTGAAAGGATTCCTGACAAATTCCATCCATTATCCAACCCGCTATATCCTAACTACAGGGTCACAGAGGTCTGCTGGAGCCAATCCCAGCCAACACAATGCACAAGGCAGGAAAAAACCCCCAGGCAGGGCACCAGCCCACCACAGTCCTAACAAATTGTTTTCAATTTCTTAATCTGTGTAAGGACCTTAAACTAGTCTTCAGTAACACATGCCAAACTAAAGAATTTGGTAGAATGGTGGTGCAATGGTTAGCATTACAGCCTCACAGGTTCAGGGACCTTTGTTGAGTTCTCAACCTGGTGGAATTTGCTCATTCGTCCATCAATCTCTTGTTTTCTTCCAAGTCTCTCTAGTTTCATTTCACATCCCAAAAAATGTATGCGTGTTAGGTTAATTGGTAACACTAAGTTGGCTCCATATGAGGAGGTGTGCCCTGTGATGGACCAGTTTCCTGTCCAGTGTAGGTTACTGCCTTGTGACTAATGCTGTCAATATAGTTTCTGATTTTGCATAACCTTATAATGGAAAGAGTATGTTCATAAAGTGAACATCGCCTGCGTAAAGTAGTGAAAAAGTTTGAGATGCTGTTTCTTGATGCAGAAACACGAAGTCTATGCATCCAGTAGGGAGCGTTAGCTTCACAGATTGACCAGAATCAATGCTGGGGAAATGCACTGTTGGAAGGTTATTCTACTGTACTTGAAACACTGCCCCAAGCCACAATGATGACAAAATAATCACAGTAGCAAAATAACAGTCACGACAAAAACTATTTTATGCCTACTTTATAATAAAAAGGCATTAAGTGTACAGTCCACATTAGACTCTGCCAGGATACTATCACTGAATATCAGGCAGGCTGAATGTTCCTGTAACAGCTGGGATGCTCGCTTGCTTGCTCGCTCTAGATCTTTCTCTGTCTTAAGACCATGTCACATCTTATGATTTTTCCATTGATTGTCCTAGGTATGATGTTAAACCGCATCAAGCCCCAAAAGCAGGTCCTCCAACTTGCAAGGGAAAATTCAGGGATTTGTGGCAGGATTGGCACTCCAGTCACTGTAAAAAAACCCTCACACTGTCCCATTCCATTCAAACTAGTGTGATCCTGAGGTGTCACCTGTTGCATGACTGCACTCGAGTCCTAATTTGGGACTGAGGTGGTTTGTCGTGTGGCAACACACTGTATCAGTGCATGCTCCCAACCTCACTCTCGCTCTCTCTTTCAGTTGCACTCTTCATTTACATGATCTTAGTGAATCAGAGGGATTCGGTGGCTCACTACCATGAGGTCAGTCATGTAATGTGACATAACCACTGTCTCACTTTAAGTACTCCATGATTCACTTTGACAAAATCAAAGAGTTTTGATTTTTGTCTTTAGTCATTGGTTCAGGCTGTGGATGCATGAGAAACAACAACCAATGCTCATCCAGGAGCACAGTTTATATAATGTAGGATCACAGAATAACAAACACAGACATTTTGCACCACATAAACAGAATTAAAGTTCAGCTATCTGATGGCTTATGTTTTACATACCAAGACTGAATAGAATACAGAAAAAGAGGTCCAAGATTGAGGCTGCTCATCATACCTGTTGTGGCAGGTGGCCAGAATCCTTACCCAGCCAGGATGCCCAGAGTGTGGAAGGACCAAGGGAGAGAGTATTTGTGGGACAGATTCTCCCCCGGGCCTATAAAGGGCAGCCCCCTTGGTTTCCAGTGCGGCGCATGGACCTTTCCAGGGCCTTAATTGGTCACGCTTCCGCCACACCTGGAAGTATGACCGGAAGAAGCTCGTTCGGCACCTGAAGTCTTTCCAGGTGCCCTATAAAAAGGAGCCACCTCACTCCATAAGTTGGCCAGAGTCGGGAGGAGAGGACAAAGCTTGAGGAGAAGGACTGGCGGCAAGAAGGAACTGCATGTTATAGGTGTGTTGTGTTGACTGGTATTTTGTACATGTCAAATTGTAAATAAACGTGTGTAATGTGGTAAAACCTGTCTCCGGGTTAGGGTGGTGGTACGCCCCCTAGTGGCTCACATAACCCTTCATATAGCACTGGCTTTGTCAGACAACACATTATTGGCTATAGAAAAGGGGCAAGCGTGACCGTGCTGAAAGGTCACCATGCAGTCGCTAATATGTGACAGGCCAAGTGATTTTCAGTTGTGTAAACTGACATGGTCCAGCGACGAGATTCATAGCTGCATAGCTGCATCCAACAACAAGAAGTCACATAATGCAACATTGGCTTTAGCAGAGGTGTTGTTGATGCTCCAGCTACCGTGTTGTCCAGTTGCTTTCAGTACATGCAGGAATTTTGAAGAGTGGAAGGTTATGGAGGGCTGTAATTCCAAGGTCTAGGGGTTGAGCAGGTTAACAGTTGTGGTGCTCCATTGTGTCTGGGATGCATCAGTTGTGAGGTTCTCAATTGCAAGGATCTGTTTTTTTATATAAGTTTAAGACAATTTTCTTTTAGTAATACAAACAGATCTAACTAGGAGCATCACACCCTACCTGGTTTTTCTAGGAAATTCTGGAAACAAAGAACTTTCTTAGCTTTGCTCCAGGCAGCGCCCAAGAAAAACATTTTTCATAGTCTGATATAGCACAACAATGAAAAAAAAAATGAACAATGTATAAAAAAATGAATATCAAGCAATGTGACATAATCCTAATAAGTATAAAGAGAATACTAGAATAATGTTTCATAATTGCATTAGTGCAAAGCTTATTAAATACACAAACTACAGTAATACAATGAATACTCACTGATTGTCACTGCTGCCTAGTTAATATTCTGCCATTGTGCCAAAACTTTACATTCCTTGAATGCCTCGTTGCATTGATTGTTCTAACAAAACACTTGAATGGTTTTAGTATGCTAAACTTAAATTATGAATACCATACTTTATTTTTCAAGATTCATATAGCATCTCTCAATCATTTAGGTGCTCAGGAGTATGCTTTATAACAGACAGCACCTCGTTGCCCAGATGCTGTCAGGAGAGGCTTCAGCCCGCCTTTGACTCATAACTGGATTAATCAATTTTGATAATGGACCAATGGATTTCTATGGAGTTGTCAATAACTATGATGTGTTTAAAGCACTGGATAGCATTAGAAGATCAAATAAAATTTTGGCACCAGCTTATTGACAGCAAAAATAATTCTGCAGACAAGAAAACCCATCACAGCTTTGCTTGAAATGGCTCCCATTTAATTTTGTATGACATCTGCTCTGTGTAAATGCTGAATGGAGGGCTTGCCATGGATTATTGTAGTGACTCGCAGATGCCACGTCGGTGCCTTCTGTTGCTGAAGAGTATTAGACTAGGACTAATTGTGATGCTTTTGATGACACTTTTCATTTTAAAGATATCATAAAAACTGTCATGCAGTGAGCTGGTAACAACGGTGAAGTTCGGTACTAATGTGTGTACCCATACAATGCCATCCTCGCACACTAGGATGTTGTTTATTACAATATAATGTGAAGATAAACCCACCCAAATCACCTGCAGCTTCTACATATATGCATGTATATACTGTATGTTGTGGCTTCTGGAAGGGCATCTCAGATCCCAAGACCCAGACACAACTGCATCAGACACAGTAATAGGTTCAGATAAGTCTTTTATTTTTATTTTCCTTTTTTTTAACAGGCTTATTTACCACAATATAATTGAATTAAATGCATTCTGCTGCCTTCTGTTTTCTCTTCTCTTGCTTCCCTTCCTTCACCTTCACTCCAGATGAGCTTTGTCTCACTCCACTCCTTACTGTAACTCACCTGGCCGAGGAGAATGGACATCTTCTAAAATAGGACCCAGGGCTACTTCTGTTACATCATCTGTATATCTTGGAAGCACTTCTGGGTCAGACAGATGAGGGCAGGGAAGTTGTCCCCCAAGGACTCCCTCCAGCAGCCCCAGAGTCTCCAATAGGCCTGTACTTTATAACTTCATGCAGCCCTGCAGGAAACTGAATTGGAGTATCACCAGAGGCATGCCGATACCCAGTGTACTGGGAGAACATACTACCCTTGCGGGCCTGTCTATTGTATCGGCAAAGATACCACCAACCGTCCCAGGTGGGTGTCATGACCATCCATGAGTTTTTAACAAATTAGACCGCAAATGCTGAAAGTGGGCTGATCGCCACTGTACCCCTTCCTAAACTATAAGGCGGCTAATATGAGGATAGGCTGATGTTATCCTCCAAAGCACCCATGTAAATCCCCTTTTTGATATAATTAACTTTAAACAGTAAAGTATATGTACAGTATATGTAAGAAAAAGACAGTTACAAGGCAATTTTAGTGAAGCCAAAAAAAAATATGTTAAAAGACACAAAGATGAAAGCAGCAATGACCTTTATCCTGTCCAACACACAATAACCCCGATAAGTATGAATAAAAATAAATACAGTGAAATACAAACCTCAGCTCCTCCCAAAGTTCACACAATAGTCCAGAGTTTGAGCTATCTTAAGGATGAATTGTAGAAGCTGGCCAATGAAGGAATCTGAATATTTAAATGTAAAACATTTACACTGTCAGTAATATGTTATAATAAAGAAACATTTCAATAAGCTCACTCGGGTCCATTAGTCGTAACTAAAAGCAATGCAAGATTCACGCGATTACCTTCCCTGGAGAAGAACGCTGACCTTCACCTATGTAGAGGAGTCTTTGTAGCTGTAGTTCCTTGTACATGTCCAATGCAGATGTTTGGCTAGCTTGCAATTGTTGTCTTCTCTCTCTGTTAAAAATACAGCACGGTTTGTGTAAATTACCTCAGAAACCATACATCCAGACTTCAGGGGTGCCGCTGTCAATCACCTGTCTATTCCAAAACAGCATGTGTGGGCACAAGTAGGCCACACGGACAAGGTGGCAAACATATCACAAGGCACTCAACACAGTAAACAATTGCAATACAATACTACTGTAACTTTTTCTTCCTTGCGCACAACAGAGAGTATTCAATCTCTGTGTGTAAGAGTTGAATGCTCAGCACAGAAGACACTAAAAGCTTGCACTGCATACAGAAGTTATTATTGAGCAATAAACTAATTTAATGCATGCTGTCTGTAAGTCAAGTCAAGTCAAGTTGGGGAGCATACACTGGTACACTGCACTGCCGCACCCACTACACGACAAAACAACTCAGGATCCCAGTTTGCAACCCCCCAGGCAGACACGCGGTCTAGTCCCACCCTCCAGAAATGATCCTCTATCTGCCACAGCCAGGTGTTACGTGGGTGACCCCTTGGCCTGGTCCAGCCACTTGGTCCCCAACAATGAGGATCTTACGAGCCGGTTCACCCTCAGGGAAACGTGCCACATGGCAGTAGTGCCGTAACTGACGCTCCTTCACAATGCAGGTAATGTGCCTCATTCAGGACTCCATGAGCAACCAGACATTCGACACAAAGTCAAAGCAACGGTACCCTTAATTTTCCTGAGAGACACAGTACCAAAGGAGTCCAGTCTTCGTCTCAGGTCACTGGATAGCGTTCATGTCTCGCAACCATATAGCAAGACAGGAAGCACCAGGACTCTAAAGACTTGGTCCTTCGTCCTTTTGCATAGATATCGGGAGCGCCACACACCCCTTTCCAGCGCCCTCATGACCCCCCATGCTCTCATGTTCTCCCAATCCGTCTACTGACTTCATAGGAAGAGTCACCAGAGACATGAATGTCACTGCCAAGGTAAATAAACCTCTCAACAAAGTCATCACTCTCTCCACAAACAGACACTCTGCTGATGGCTGTGCCCAAGATGTCATTAAAGGCCTGGATCTTGGTTTTTATCCAGGACACTCACAAGCCCAGACACTCAGACTCCTCACTCAGTCTGTCGAGTGCCTCAACCAGAGCCTCCATTGACTCCGCAAAGATCACAGCATCATCAGCAAAGTCAAGATCTGTGAATCTTTCTTCACCAGCAGAAGCCCCACAGCCACTGGACACCATGATCTTGCCCAACACTCAGTCCATACAAACATTGAACAGAGTAGGAGCAGAACACACCCCTGACGAACCCCAAAATCAACTGAGAAAAACACGGAGGTCCTGCCTCCACTCTGCACAGCACTCACAGTACCAGTGTACAGGCCAGCCATGATATCCAGCAACCTCGAGGGAATCCAGTGAATTCTCAGGATATCCCACAGTGCAGCTCAATCAACTGAGTCGAAAGTCTGTCTATAAGGTTGAAGTTTAAAATTCAAATTATGTGATGACGTTTAAAAGGAAGCAAGATTTCAGCATTGGTCATTGCATAATGGGCCCTGGATGTATAAATGTTGTTCAATGCGGCTTTACTTTGTTACCCCCTGGTATGATTAACTGTATTCCTTTTTGTGTTATTGACTTTATTTCAGTTTTAAAAGCTGTCTATGAGTGTACGGTGAGATGGATGCTCACATGCTCTAACGGAGCACTGACTGCTTCTTTTGGGCTCAGGGATTTCCTAGAGCAGGGGTTCTTAACCTAGGGTCCATGGATGGGCTTCAGGGAGTCCGTGAGGATCAGATAAAAATTAACATTTATATTCACTATACAGCCCGGTACTGTTGATTTAAAGTAGATGGAGTAGTAGTAATGGTAGTAGAAAATGTAGTAGTAGTAGATCTGTTTTAATGCACAAGAAGATTGTATTTCATAATTATAATAAGTAGCCATTACTTTTTGCATTAAAAAAGTATTTTTTTAGATTGTTTACTTTGAAGTTTATATGTATGAGACAATTAAATCTCGATAAATAAAGTACATTATATTCATTGCATGTAAAATTGTGTTTATGTGAATATTTCTGGGGAAGGGGGTCCATAGCTTTCATCAGATTCTTAAAGGGGTCCGTGACTCAAAAAAGGTTAAGAATCACTCTCCTAGAGCATACAAAAGAAAGTAACATTTATGATAAAAAGTGCTAGTCATTTCAGGTGAAGCACCTCAAAAGCAGTTTTTGAGGAAACAGGCTGGCCGTGGTGGCGATGGTGATGACCGTGGTGTTTCACATGGATTTCTTCCACTGCTTGATTCTGAACAGAATATGTCTGCACTGTGTCTTGCAGCTTACTTGTTATGTGAGTGGTGCAGCATACACATTTTACAAATCGTTTCCAGTAAGGATTTCATTCTACATACCCAGAATCAGCAACCAATGTTCTTACAGAGGACAAGATCAATTTGTTCTGAAAATATTACTCAATTTGGACTCTGCATAGCAAAATAAGCATTACAGGAAAAGTGATTCAACACATTATATGAAAAGGACCAAAATACACATTGAACAGATTTCAAAAGTGGTAATTTGATCCTCTCTGCTATTTTTTCCCATTTTGGCATTTTTGAAATACAACTGTGCTTTACAGTCATATTTTACAAGTTCTCCTGACAGTTAAAGGTTTTTTCTTTTTTTTTATCTGGTGCAAGCCTTATACCCTTTGTGATATTTTTACTATTCTATTAAATAAAAATGTTTATTAAATGGAAGTGCCTGTATAAAAGGAAATTTGATGACTAGGTTTTGAGAGAATGCTAATTTCATGTAAATTGAGGATAAACAGTTTTCTCACTACAGAGGCTTTGAAGTAAACCAATAATCCATTTATATTCATGACTTTATAAAGGATGATTATCTATTTGTGTGTGGTTTTTTTTTTTTTTGCAAATGTGTATTCTTCAATTTCAAAAAATGTTTTAATATGGATTAATATGGATGGATGCATTTTGTTTATAGTTCCTTTATAAATAAATCAATAAGATAGTTGATTAAAGAAGTTATTTCAAAATATTAAAAGAAGAGCAACTAAACGCAGCTGGTTACAGAAAAGGCTCTGACTGTTAATTGCTTATTATTATCCACCATAATAAAAGGGTAAGTGTCTGTGACTATGTCTGTGTGTCCATCCAGTTGCTATGTATTCCAAAAGTGTGTGCATCATAAATATTTTAGCAACAAAATGCATTGCATTTGACATTCCAATAAATGGTGCACCACAAACAATGAACCAATTTTTTTTGTCTTTTTTTTACAAATCCCAAGCCAAATGCATATGTTTCCCATATGTCTGTCTGTAATGTTAACGCCAAGGCCTACATCGATTACTTAGATTTTATCCCATCTTAGATAGGCAGCACAGCAGGTTTCTTATACTGTATTTTATCCTCAGTCCCAAGGTGTTTTTTTTTTTCATTTAATTTTCACTACTGTATGCTTATCTCTTTTTTGCTTTTCACACATATAAAAGGGAAATTATTTCCACTCAGACATAATGCCTCCAAGTAAAAATCACCTATTACCTGCACAAAGAGTAAAAATGAAATAAATCTAAATCTTTCTGAAAGCATCTCTCCATCCACACATGTTCTGAAGTCAAAGTCAACTCTTGCAGGTTTAATATGACCTGATGAAACATCCACAGTAGTAGTCTGCACTTTGATCATTGAGACTTACTTTTAAACTATTGAAATAATTTATGAAGAAAGATTGTGCCAACATGAAGTTTATAAAGATGAGTGTAGCCACATAATGGAGCCATTTGTGTAAATTGTATATAGAGTGCCTTCAAAATGTATTCAGACCTCTTTACTTTTTCTACATTTTGTTATGTCTCAGACTTATGCTGAAAACATTTAAATTCATTTTTTCTCTCGTCATGAAACACAAAATACCCCAGAATGGCAAAACGAAAAACAGAATTTTAGATGTTTTTGCAAATTTTTTAAAAGTAAAAAATTGACATATCACATTGACACAGACATTTAGACCTTTCACACATTACTTTGCTGAAGCCCCTTTGGCAGCAATTACAGCCTGGGGTCTTCTTGAGTACGACGTGACAAGCAACACCAGGATTTGGATTTTTCTGCCATTCTTCTATGCAAATCCTCTCACACTCTGTCAGATTGCATGGAGACCATTGGTGGACAGCTATTTTACGGTTTCTCCAGAGATGTTCAATTGGGTTTAAGTCTGGACTATGGCTGGGACACTCAAAGACATTCCCAGAGTTGCCCCTAAGCCACTCTTGTGTTGTATTTGCTTTGTTCTTAGCGTTGTTGTCCTTTTGGAAGGTGAACCTTCGGCCCCCTGCGGAACAGGTTTTTTAATGAGGATGCTCCATTCAGCTCTCCCTCAACCCTGACTAGTCTCCCAGCCACTGCCAGTGAAAGCACCTCCACAGCAAGATGCTGCCACCACCATGCATCACCATTAGAATGAGTGGTGTCTGGTTTCCTCCAGATGTCATGCTTAAAACAGAGTTCAAACAGTTCAATCTTGGTTTCATCAGACCATGAAATCTTATTCCTCATAGTCTGAAAGTCATTTAGCTGCCTTTTTGCAAACTCTAAGTAGACTTTCATGTGTCATCCAGCCACTATGCCATACATCTGAGATTAGTGGTTGTTCTTCTGCAAGTTTCTCCCATCTCTTTGGAGCTCAACCAGAATGACCAGTGGGTTTTTGGTTACCTCTTTTACCAAAGCCCTTCTCCCCAGATTGCTAAGTTTAACAAGGCAGCCAGTTCTAGGAAGTGTCATGGTTGTTCCAGACTTATTCAGTTTAAGAATGATGGGGTCGCAGTGCTCTTAGGAACCTTCCGTGCTGCAGTAAGTTTTGTAGCCTTCCCTGAAGCTGTGCCATGGTAGTTCCTTGGCTTGGCTTTGGCTCTGATACACATTGTCAGCTGTGGGACCTTCTACAGACAGGTTTGAGCCTTTCCTTGCAATCAATGGTATTAACCACAGGTGGACTCCAAACAAAGTGTAGAGACATCTTAATGATGATCAATAGAATTGGAATGCATCTGTGGTCAATGTCATGTGTCATAGCAAAGGATATGAATATTTGAGTTTAAAATTGTACTGCAAAAATTCTTACAGTTTTTTTTCTCATTGTCATTCTTAGGTATTTAGTGTTGTTTGATGAGAGTAAAAATGAATTTAAATGATTTAAGCAAAAGGTTACCACATAACAACATGTGTAAAAAGTGTAGCAGTCTGAATGGTTTCTAAAGTTACTGTATTTAATATGGAGGTTTGACTTTAATGGCATCCTATGGGGAGCTGGGATACTTTCACTTTTTTAATGTTTTTTTTTATTATTTTTGATATTAGATATTATTATTGAATGATGATGATTAACAATGAATGGTGCAAGCACAGCTGCAAACACTAAATGCTAAAGAGAAGCAGTTACTTCACTGCCACTTTCACATTAAGAAACCTTTCTTCAAGTGAGCAGACAAGTGACTATGACACTGAAATAACTGCTTCTCCTTAGCAGTTACTGTTGTCAGCATTTGGATACAATTAAAGGAGCAAACTCTAGAGAAAGGGAACAGTATATTAAGAAGAAAATGTCAAATTTAAGTTTTAGCCTTTAAAGGTATGACCAAAAAAGCAGATATTTACAGGTTTCTTACAAATATGTATATGCTAGATAACTAAATAATGAGATAAATTAAAAGAATCAAGAACTGATTGTGGAACTGGCTACAATAAAAACCTACAGCCATGGAGGTCCCACAGAACCAAATTTAAAAATCACTGCCACATATGTAATAATATTCAGTTTACGAAAGTTGATGTTTAAAGCATTGAGGTCACACATATTGCATTTTGTTCAGAGTGAGTGGTGGGGTCTAAACCAGCGACATTGTGCTCTATAATGGAAGTACATTCACTGAGGAAATCATTAGGAACATCCATACGCCTGCTTGTTCATGAACTTATCTCATCAGCCAATCATGTGGCAACTTCTCAATACATAAATCATGCAGATTCGAGTCAGGAGCTTCAGTTAATGTTCACATCAAACACCAGACTGGGGAAAACAATGGGTTCTCTGTGAACATCCAGAGAGCAGCAGTTCTGTGGACAGAAACACCTGGTTAATGAGAGAGGTCAGAGGAGAATGGTCAGACTAGTTCAAGCTGACAGAAAGAATATGGTAACTCAGATGACCCTTCTGGTCAACTGTTGGGAGCTTGCGCTGATTACAGTGTGTTCCTGCACTCACTACATGGCGAACCACCCGGATTGAGATCCAAGTGCAGACATGCAATGTGTGACACCTCAGCAACACACTGTAACAGGGTGAGGTTTTTCACAGTGGCTGTGGTGTACAGAAAAACACCTTGAGAAAGATGGGCTAAAGCAACAGAAGACCACTTCACAATCTACTTTTGTCAGGAAACTTGAAATTACCCTTTATGAGAAGGACCTAGAAATCATAGTGGACTCCCCACTATCAACCACCAGACAGTGCTCAGAATCCATTAAGAAGGCTAACAGAATGTCAGGTTATATAGCACAGAGTAGAATAATAAATATAGTAATTCTTTACATTTATATACTGTAGCACTTTTCTCACAGTCAAAGAAGTTATGCTTAAGTTTTTTAATGCACTAGGGAGGCTACACCTGGAGTACTGTGTTCAGTTTTGATCGGCAGGCTATAAAAAATACTTAGAAGTGCTAGAAAAAGTCCAGAGAAGAGCAACTAGGCAGACTCCAGGACTACAGGGTATGAGTTGTGAGGAGAGACTGAAGGAATTGAACCCTTTCAGTTTAAGCAAACGAAGGCTAAGATGTGACATGATTGAAATGTTCAAAGTCATGAAAGGAATTAGTACAGTAGACTAAAACGGTTACTTTAAAATCTGTTCAACAAGAACACAGGGACACAGTTGGAAACCCTTTAAGGGTAGATTTCGTGAAAACATTAGGTCAGTTTTCTACACACAGAAAACTGTAGACTGATGGAATAAATTACCAGATACCGCAGCGGACAGTAGGACTCAAGGAACATTCAAAACTTGACTTGATGCTGTTTTGGAAGAATGAGGTGGATCGAATTGGCAGGCTTTGTTAGACTAAAAGGCCTGTTCTCATGAAAGGTTTTTCTAAAGTTGTAAAAAGAACAGAAAGCTAAGGCTGCAGTGGGCACAGTGTGAATTCATGCTCCCAAACTGCCTTGTGTCAACAGTCCAGGCTGGTCGTGGTGGTGTAGTGATGGTGTTGGGAATGTTTTCTTGGCACCTTTTTGGCCTGTTAATACCAATCAGTCATCATTTGAATGCCACAGCCTATTTAAGTATTGCTGCTGACCATGTCAATTCCTCTTTGGCCACAATGTACCCATCTTCTGATGGCTACATCCAACATGATAATGCACCATGTTACAAAGCACAAGTCATCTCATGCTAGTTTCATGAACATGATCATGAGTTCAGTGTCCTTCTATGGCCTTCCCAGCCATCTAATCTGAATCCAGTAGAACACCTACTGGGATATGGTAAAAGGGGAGATTTGCAGCAGGAACATGCAGCTGACAAATCTGTAGAAATTGTGTGGTTTAATCATGTCAAAATGTACCATGACATGAAGAACTGAGGCCATTTTGAGATGGCCCTACCCAGTATTGGTATAGTGTTCCTAATAATTTTCCCAGCGAGTGTATATAATAACCTTAAAGTGGTCAGGGTAAAACAGTGAGTCAGAGACAAGTAAAGAACATGTAACCTTATGGTATAAATGTCACAAATATTCCATATTCTCTGGGCTACACTCCCTGCCAAAATAGCAGGGCAACTCATTAGCCAGTTGGCCCTGAAAAGAACGTGTTCAAACAGCTGGGGTACATTGCTCATTAGACTTATTTCAATATTGTTCACTAAAACTATATATTATAGTGCAAAATATCACTATTCACTAAACACCACAAGTTTGATGTCTGCTATTTGTTAGAACTTTGAAAACTGTAATTTTCATTTAATCGGTCAGTGCCAATCACCTCTACACATACTGCTTGATAAGGATTGCCTAGAAAGTTTCCCAGATTCAGTGGTATTACTACAGTATATTACAGTAATTTGTCAGGCTGACATTTTCAAAGCAATTGACTCTACCATTTTAGATTGCTCTAGTTTTCATTTTATATGCGGATTTGCTCTTTATTTCTTTCTTGGCTCTGAAATCAACATCAATTAATTCAGCTATAAAAGAAAAATGATGTCTGCACAAGGCTAATCGCATAAAGGAAGAAATCTGTTGTGTAAATTTCTTTGTTCCAGTTTTTTAAGAGTTTCTAAAATATTGATCATTCAGCGCCCACTATAATCATCTGCCCTGCTAATTCTCTTCAGCTATTGGTAAGCCTTCTACCCACAGAGTGTGTCTAGTTTTATTGTCTCTCACCCTGAGAAGCTTTAATTCATGGTGTTTCCTGTCCTGGCAGGATTACATTTTTCATCTTGTTTTCTGTACATTTATCATTTAGTATACTGTATAAAGAGGCCGATATGTACTAAGAGGTTAAGTAGGACAGAACAGACTTTCCTGATCTGCGACAATAGTCTCACACTGTTTTCTGGTCCCTGGATTAAGTGATTCACACTTTATTGTATTTAATACACGGTAGACACAGGAGGTATAGCCCCAAATTGGAATGCCAGAGTATACTGATATACCTTGTCACCCAACAATTTTACATTTTAATTCATACATGGCAAAGTGTGGATATATGTAAGACAAGTCCCAAGCAGGTAAGTAAAATACAAATGCGCAGATTCCTGGCTCATCTAAATAATTTTATTAGGCCCTAAGTGGCCATTCTTGGGGGTGTTTTTTCCACCTGTGAATGTCAAAGAGCCCCCATTCTCACTCACTTTTTAATTTCCATCAAGCCGCATATAGTAATGGCCAAAAGTTTTGGCAGTGACACAAATGTGTTTTGCAAACTTTGTTGCTTCAGCATTTTCAGGTTGTTTTTTTACATGTTTCTATGGTATGCTGAAGAACAATTATACTGTAAACATTTCATGAGTTTCAAAGGCTTATATTGGCAGATACATCAAATTTATGTAAAGAGTCAATATTTACAATGTTGAACCTTCTTTTTCATAATTTCTGCAATTTGCTCTGCCATGCTGAATATCAGCGCCGTTGTCACTTTTGCCTTGTGACATGCTGCTCCATCATGCTGGAAAATACATAGATCATCACCAAATTGAGCTGGGATTGTTGGGAGAAGTTGTTCTTGGAGAACATTTTGATTCCATCCTTTATTTATGGCAGTGTTCTTGGGCAGAATTTTAAGTGGGCGCACTCCCTTGGATGAAAAGCAACCCCACATGTGGATTGTCTCGGGATGCTTCACTATTGGCACAATATAGGACTCATGGAAGCGTTCACCTTTTCCTTCAGCAGACAATTGATTTTCCAGATGTCTCAAACAGGAGAATTCATCCAAGAAAATAATTTTGCACCAACAACAACAACATTTATTTATATAGCACATTTTCTTACAAACAATGTAGCTCAAAGTGCTTTACATGATGAAGAAAGAGAAAAAAGGCAAAATAAATAAGAATTCAAATTAGAAAATACTATTTAACATAGAATAAAAGTAAGGTCCGATGGCCAGGGAAGACAGACAAAAACAAAAAAAACTTCAGATGGCTGGAAAAAAAAAAAATCTGCAGGGGTTCCAGGCCACAAGACCACCGAGCCCCCTGTAGGCATTCTACCTAACATAAATGACCTCAATCAGTCCTCATTGTATTCAGGGTTCTCATGGAAGAACTTGATGATGACGGTCATGTGGACTTCTGCCCTTTAATCAATCAATGTAAGGACATCACAGTGCTTAGATCAGGTGGTGGTGGCGCAGGTCGTCACCACAGAAAACCGGAAAAAGAACAGAAGAGAAAGTAGGGGTTAGTACGGATTTTGAAGACACCATGAATAATAATGATAATTAATTGAATATACAGAGCATCAGGATTAAACTAAGATGAAGATATGAAAAAGCCATGTTAAAGTAATGTGTTTTCAGAAGTTTTTTTTAGCAGCTGAAGTGCTCCACTGTATTAGCCTGGCAAATTCCTATTCCAGATTTTAGGTGCATAACAGCAGAAGGCCGCCTCAACACTTCTTTTAAGTTTAGCTCTTGGAATTCTAAGTAGACACTCATTTAAAGATCTAAGGTTACAATTTGGAGTGTAAGGTGTAAGACCTTTCAATATATAAGATGGAGCGAGATTATTTAAGACTGAACCAATGTAGTAACATCAAAATTGGGATGATGTGCTCAGACCAGTCTTCTGCTGTCCAATCCTTGTACTTCCAGCAGAATTTCAGTCTGTCTTTGATGATTTTCTTGGAAAGAAATGATTTCTTTGCCGCCCTTCTTGACACAAGGCCATTCTCCAAAAGTCTTCGCCTCGTTGTGCATGCAGATGCCTTCACATCCACCTGCTGCCAATACTGAGCAAGCTCTGCACTGGTGGCAACACGATTGTGTAGCTGATTACTCAGGAGGAAACGGCCCTGGCCCTTCTTGAACACTTTTAGCAGATCATTTCGTGCCAGGGCCATAATAAATGAAAATGGGCTTTTGTAATAAAAGTTAACTTTTTGTGGCTAATAAAGCTATTTGCAGTGAATTGCAAAATAACATAAATACAATGTGAATTGCCGCCACAAAAACTGAAGCCACAAATTTTGCAAAAAACAACATTTGTGTTACTGCCAAAACTTGTGGCCACTACTGTATGTTTGCTGATAATGAGTCTTTGCCAATGCATCATCTCTCGAAAATGAACTGGTTACTTCTGGGAAGACACACTTTAGGATAGGACTTCTTCGTGATTGTGTCTGTTTTTTAAAAAAAGGATTTTATTTTGGCAAGTAAAAGGATGTATACCATGCCTTGGTACAGAGTATATACTTATAAGGTAAATACATCTATCCAATTTTATTTTAATTGCATTATATTGTTCTTTTATGTTGAGGCTTAGGTTTGAAATAAAGTAGTTGTCACTTAAATTTGTCCCGGATTCTCATTAATTTCTGTTGTGAATACTGCCCTGCATTGAGTTACTTGCCAGAGATACAACACACAGTTATTTGTGCCTGACCGTAAGTGTCTTCCAGAGCAACCCCAGAAGCACTTTTTTGGTGATAGAATGCCAAACAAAACTTTGCATTTACTGAAGTAGTGTGTCACCTACTGCACTCTTGAACCCTGTTTGTGTTTAAATTGCTTGTGAGTTCCCTGACCTTCTGCATAGAAACCTTAAGTGTCTTCCTATTGGCACCCCCTGCTAACACCTACTCTACAGTAGTAAATAAAGTGACACACCATCATCCACGACACTTTTACATTGAATAAAATCTAACATTCTCAGACATACAGTATCGATCATGATGATGAATATGTTAATAACACTCTTAGACTCATTAAATCAAAACAGAGCCTCTGAGACCAGAACCTGTCCTGGCAGAATCGGGTGCAAAGCAGGAACTAACCCAGAATGGCAGGTCTGGCTGCACACACATTTACATTCCATTCAGAATCACCAACTAACTTAGCACACATTGTGGTAAGGCCATTTCCTATGGATTTTATATGTAATATTTCTAAATATATTGTTTTCTGCACTACAGAAGCTTGTTTTATGGAAGTTCGCTACCGTCGCTGGAAAAAAAAATATTATTGCATTATTTTGGAAAATTATTCTGATATTTTGCAATATTTTATTCTATTATTTTGAAATAATTACTCTGTTATTACCAAAAGATATTGCCTGGTGTGGTCAGTATCTATACTAATAAAAGGCAAAGCCCTCACTCACTCACTCACTCCCTCACTCACTCACTCACTCACTCATCACTAATTCTCCAACTTCCCGTGTAGGTAGAAGGCTTAAATTTGGCAGGCTTATACCTTACAGCTTACTTACAAAAGTTGGGCAGGTTTCATTTCGAAATTCTACACGTAACGGTCATAATGGTCGACAACGTCCGCCATGTTGAACTTTCTTATTTATGGCCTCATCTTCACAAAATTTTCCTACGCTAACCAAAACCGATGTATGTTCTTATTTCGGTGGTATGACGCCACTGTCGGCCGCCATATTGAACTTTCCAACGTCACTAATTCTCCAGCTTCCCGTGTGGGAAGAAGGTTGACCTCATCTTCACGAAATTTGGTAGGTGGCTTCCCTCGCTAACCAAAACCAATATACGTACTTATTTTGGTGGTATGGCGCCACTGTCGGCCGCCATATTGAACTTTCCGACGTCACTAATTCTCCAACTTCCCGTGTAGGTAGAAGGCTGAAATTTGGCAGGCTCATTCCTTACAGCTTACTTACAACAGTTAAGCAGGTTTCATTTCGAAATATCTATGCGTAATGGTCATAATGGTCGACAACATCCGCCATGTTGAACTTTCTTATTTATGGCCCCATCTTCACGAAATTTGGTAGGCAGCTTCCCTGCGCTAACCGAAACCAATGTACGTACTTATTTCGGTGGTAAGATGCCACTGTCGGCCACCATATTGAACTTTTCAACGGTCTTTGATACATATGGGCCCATCTTCAAGAAATTTGTGCAGCGGGTTCCCATAACTGAATCCTACTTACGTCCATAGCCTGCAACTCGGTCACCGTGTGAGGTGGCGTTGGGTCCCCATCCCAACACCTCCCACGTTGTTGGCTGCCTGCCTATATAAGGCCGTCCGTTGCTCCGGTCTCTACATTCCCTTCCTTGCTTCGCCACGGGATTCACATCTCCCTGCTGATAACTACAGCCTTTTTATTTAATCCACGGCTTCTCCGCTGTTTTATTGTTTGTTTATTACGATTATAGTTATTGTGTAGGTATTTTAGACTTACTTTACATTGTTCAGGTACCCATTTCCTTTATCATTCCAACCATACCCCATTAACATGTCTATCGGTGTGATCACCATCGATCAAAGAACTGTCACTTACTGAGTGGTTTCCATGCCCGGAGATGGCACCTGCCTTTTCCATTCTCTTTGTTACATATTGCAGGCTCACTCTTGATATCCGGGGGAACATTGTGTCTTATGTATTGAATGAGTGAGAGAGGTTCAAGGTATGGACTGATGACGGTACAGGAGATAATTATTCTACACAGGAGCACTAGAAGAGTGAAATACTTAAGCCCTTCACCTATGGTTCTGCATGTGAGTTGATGGCTGCCACTGAATTGTTCGTTGTTGCTTTCAAGTGTACGAAATGGCCAAATATTTTACACCTTTCGACAACCGCCAATGCCTCTTGAACATCTTAGATTCACAGGTGACGATTTCAGTAGTGGACACTTTGATGTTTATGAATGTTTAAACTCTCAAAAGCTGGATGTGAAGTTATCGATGAAACCGGTTGTATGCTTACAACACTTGACAGATGCTGAATGTCACTTCAACACAAGTCCTGCAAATACTGTCGTAATTAAAACAAACCATGAAACTCAAACTGAATATGACAGCAGCAATCCAAGTTGTGAGATTTCAGACAAGATTACTTTTCACATGGCCAACTGTATGTTGCATGCTCAAGACAACCGCATAGCTTGGTCAGGGGCCGAACTAACAATGTGGTATACAAAGAGATCCTTAACAAATAATTATTGGTATATTTTCCCTCAGTTTAAAAAGGTTTAATTTTCTTCTTAATAAAAATTTTAAGGCAGTACTTACTGCAAGCCTAGTATTTTGCTAGTATATATGTATATATATATATATATATATGACAGCAACACTCATAACAGTGACAAAACAATTACATTGACAATCATGTTACGTTATTTTTAAAATGTTTCCTTTTGTTTTTCATTACTTCTTTAATACACTACTTCTCCGCTGCGAAGTGCGGGTATTTTGCTAGTTCTAGTATATTAAGATTGTATGTTTGTGTTGTATGGCATGTTGGAGTTCCAGTAGTTGAAAGCTAAAAGTAACAAAAAAGCATAGTTGGAACTGTTCAATAAAAAAGAAAAAGAAAGAACAAAACTTAAAAACAGCAGTGTGCTTGACCCTCTTTGTGGTATTGAATTGATACATCACAGCTATCATCGTCTATGCCAATGCACTACATGTCCTGTGATGGCTAGTGAGGGATACATTAAGGATGTGCACATGTGTAATCAAGTCACAAGAAGACAACAAAAGTCATATGTATACATGTAATCCTGCATGTCCTGCAGGGTGAATTTAATCTGCACAGTTTAGGGCCACATGGAGGCAGTGATTATCGCAGCTACACTGAGTGCAAGACAAGAAGCAACCTGCTGCTGCCAGTAATATTGGGCACACACACGGAGGGAGAGATGAAGAAAGCACATAGCTTGTAGTCAAGGGATACTAACTGAACAAAAGTTATAAGCATACATTTCATTTCAGCAAGATTTAAAAGTTTAGTAAGTTTTGTACAAATAAGATCTATATCTTGACTGTGGCATTTGAAGGAGACTGGTCTTGATGCACATTGACTAGATAAGAATGAATTACTGTGGTGTTACAGATTCAATGTTAGCATGGTTCTTGATTTTCTATTTGGCCACTTGTAAAATCAACACCACAGAATACCAATTAGGTTAGGTTAGGTTTTAAACCTAAACCTTTTCGATTAACCTACTTATATATGTTAGAAAATATCAATTAATGAATACCCAGCCTGAGACAGACTGAGACCAGGACTGCCTTCTGTCTTTTACCTTCCTTATTGGCTGATTTATGCAGTTTTATAAAGACCAATCAGCCACAACATTAAAACCACTGACAGGTGAAGTGAATTACTTTGATTATCTTGATACAATAGCACCTGTTGAAGGGTGGGATATACTGTATTAGGCAGCAAGTGAACAGCCAGTTCTTGAAGGTGATGTGTTGGAAGCAGGAATAATGGGCAAGCATAAGGATCTGAGCGACTTTGACAAGGGCCTAATTGTGATGCCTAGAAAACTGGGTCAAAGTATGCCCAAAACTGCAGGTATGGGCTAGTGTTCATGGTAAGTAGTGTTAGTACCTACCAAAAGTGGTCGAAGGAAGCACAATTACTAAACCAGCGACAGGGTCCTGGGTGCCCAAAGCTCACTTGCGTGCATGAGGAGCTACAGTAACACAAACTACTAAAACACTCAATGTTGGCCTTGAGAAAAAAAGATGTCTGAACGCACAGTGCACCACAGATTGCCAAATATAATAGGGCTGCATAGCTGGAGACTGATCAGAGTGGCCATGTTGACCCCAGTCCACCACCAATAATGGGTACATGAGTGTCAGAATTGGACCATGGAGCAACAGAAGATGGTGGCCTTGTCTGATGAATCAACTTTTCTTTTAGATTGTGTAGACATTTTGGTGTGTGTGTGTCATTTATCTGAGGTAAAAATGGCAGCAGGATGCACTATTGGGAAAAAGGCAAGCCAGAAGAAGAAGTGTGATTCTCTGGCTAGTGTTCTGCTGGGAAACCTGGGATTCATTTGATTGTTACTTTGACATGTAGGAGCTACCTAAAGACTGTTGCAGACCTTGAACACCCCTTCATGACAAATATATTTCCCTGATGGCAGTTTCCTCTTTCAGCATTATAATGGTCCCTGTCACACTGTAAAACTTGTTCAGGAATGGTTTGAGCAACACGACAAAGTGTTATAGGTGTTGACTTGGCCTCTAGATTCTCCAGATCTCAATCTGATTGAGCGTCTGTGGGATATGCTGGAAAAACAAGTCCAAACCATGAAGGCCCCACCTCACACCCTACAGGACTTAAAGGATCTGGTGCTAACGTCTTGGTGCCAGACACCAGAGGACACCTTCAGAGGTCTTGTGGAGTCCATGCTTTGTGAAATAAAAATTAACTGCTTGCAAGTTACTGAGGGTTAATAGCTGACAAAGCCATTTTGCTATAACGGCAGGTTATTCACACAGGCGTCTGTCGTAAGGCAGGGTGCAGTAAGCTGACCAAAGAAAATTTCCAGTTTCTTAGGAATGCATCTATTTTGGCGCTTTTCCACTACATAGAGACGACACGGTTCAGTTCAGCTCACTTTTGGGGGTTTTCCACTGGGAACAGTACCTGGTCCTTTTTAGTACCACCTCAGCCGAGGTTCCAAGCGCCCGAACCGTTACCAAAGCGTGGCGTGTAAACTCTGCTGGTCACTGATTGGCGGAGAAAATCGTCATTACTGCGTCACTGAACTTGCGACCGAGACACAACAGACCCGCTAGATTTTTAGCACAGCCAGCGAAGGTTCAGGCGCACAATTTTATTTTAACCAAAATTGCTGTTTCGTGGTCTATTGAGGAAGTACAGGCGTTCCTCGTTGGTAGCCGAGGCGGATCCAGCGAGAGCTGGATGGCGGCAGCGGAATGAAAGCTCTTGAGCACACGGCTACCATCGGACTTACAAACAGTGTAGGGACAAGTTAAAAAATGAAGAGCGACTACAGGAGTTTACGATGATGTTGACGGCAGTAGAGCGGCGCAACTATAGCGACACGTGAATAATCCGCCCACTCTAAAGCGGTCCTAAACTGCAGTCGAAATGCAAACCGAGCCAAACTGAGCTGAACCAAGGTGAGCTGTACTGAACCGTGCTGTGCCGTACTATGCAGTGGAAAAGCGCCATATCTGACACAAGAGAGCTAACCTCTTCTTCTTTAGGGTCTATCTGATCAATGAAAAAAATAAGAACAGATGGCCCATTAGCATACTAAAACAAAATGCTTAAGTAAACAATATATGTTTATTTTTGAATAATAAGGGGAAGGGGGAGGAAGAAGAAATTATAAAAAGCCAATGGAAAAAAATGTAACTTCTCTTCTGCCTTGCAACGTAGAATCCACGTACTCCTCTGTGACTGAATAAAAATCTAATTGATTGAATTTGTTCTGTCTTCCTCAGGGGAGTTTTTTACTTCCACAGCCTCAATGAGTCAGAGCTGTTTTGGTGGCACAAGCGGGTCCTACACAATATTAAGCAGGTGGTTTTAATGTTGTGGCTAATCAGTGTTTAGTAAAATAAAACCTTAGAAAAATACGCTTAACATAAAAGTTTAAAACAAAAATGGCTGGAAATAAAAAAGAAGTAAAAAAACTTAAAGAAAGTTAATCAATCCTTAATTCAACATTTCTCAACCTTTAAGTATTTGCGACCCGAGTTTTCATAACAGTTTTAATTGCACCCCCACCATGTTTTTTTGAAAGGAGCCCAATAATATCAATTTGTTCTTTTTTAATTAATGATATATCATAGATGCATATTTTATTATACTTACTTAACTTTTATCGACACTTACCTAACTCTATATATTTTTTTCTAGTATCAGAATGTAATTTAAGTTAATTTGTTTTGGTTTCCTATTTTCGATTCTTGTTTTCTTTTTTTCACATCTTGCCCCCTTTTGTTATTTTCCGCCCCTAGGGGTGCCTGCCCCACAGATTGAGAACTACTGCCTTATTCATCCTTTTATCCATTTTCTAACCAACCTCTAAAGTTCAGAGCTGTGGGGAGTTAAGTTCGATAAATCGTTACTTTATAGGACAATTCATTATTTGCAGTAACAAAGTACTTTACAGAACAATTAAAAATAAAGTGAACAATTATTTCATAGTGCATAATGTTTTCAAAAGAAGGCAGGATCAGTGTTCACCAAGAGCAGCATTACGAAAGGCTCAAGAATATCAGAAGGCGTCAGCGCAGAGGAGCCCTGTAATTATTATGGGTTGAGCAAACTGAGGCAGACACCTAGAGATGTTTGACTACAAGACTTTCTCAGTATGAAGAGCAGAAGTTCATGAAGGGCATTCAGAAATGTAATATCATTCACTGTACTCAGAGGTGATGATTAATATATAGGAATAAAGGGAACAGCTGCATTATACCTATGAAGGAAATTAAGTTCTTTTCGTACTTTCTAAATGTTCTATTATTGATTTTTAGTTTGCTTCTGTAAAGGTAAATAAAATAATTTCCGTTTGTTTTGTTTACTTGAGAAAACTGTTGACATCCTGTAATTGGTTCACTTCATCAGTCCATGAGCAGACTGTCAAAAAGCAAGTTGAAGATTATCGGAGCTGAGCCTGACTTTGCTCTGTCTGTGGTGCTTACACTCCTGAAGGAGAAGACCGCTGAGCCCATCTTATGAGTAGCAATTTGTTATGTGACCAGAATGCAGACTGCGCCTCATCCTTCTGTTTACTGTAATATGTACTCAGCCAAGGCTTACAAAGTATGCACACTGAAAACTGTGGCTGCACTTTTCATTTATTTCTCTTTACTCAGTTTATCATTTTGGAAAATGTTGCTGCAACCATACATCTTAAGATTAGTTCTTTGGTTCTTTCTTCATCCTGTGTAATCCTGTCACATTAGCATCAAGCACAAGGATAGAATGAAGTGTAGAAGGGACCCACAAACATATTCACATGCACAGCCAATTTAGATGCATAGATTACCTTAAGCTGCACATTTCTGTTAGCTTTGACAAAAAATGTACTACTCTATCGATTCTGTCATGAATCCATTACAAAAGAAAAAGGGAGTAAAAGAAGTGCAGAAGTGAACACCAAAATACAATAATCAGGGGGTTTACTCCTGAAGACATGCACTTGACAAGAACAGGCAGTCCATACAGACCCCAACAACTGCACTTCTGAACTGGGAAAGCACTAAACAATGACTGAGTACTTGGCACAGTCTGAAGCGGTGATTCACAAAGGTTTGCTTTACAGCAGTAATATTTCTCAAAATTGAAGACTGTAGTCTCAAAATTGAAGACTGTAGAAACACTTTTCTAAGGTACTATTTAGGAAAGGGCAGGCACACTCCTTAAGTCTCGCAGGAACAGAAGTGATTCTCAAATGAGAATACACGACTGGGGACAACCCGCTGAAAAGTGTGTAGCGGTAAAATCCTGTGCGGCAAAGGCCACACACATAGGGCTTCTTCCTAAAACACTTGCTCTCAATTTCTTCTGTCTGTATGTTTTAAACTGCCTCCGAGGTTTCAGGAATGGAGTAAAAGATACTGAATAAAAGACTTGACACTGAGAGAAAAATGAAAAGCTAAAATTGCTGTTATCCTTTCAGGAGCTCAGAAGCACAAGGTAACTGAAGCTCAATAATTAATCTGCAAGTTGTAATGAGAGTTGCGACAGTGGACACAAACATAGACCACCACGGCCACTGGGCTACAGATCTGAGAAGTGCCTCTGTCAGCTACGACATCTTTCTGTCATTTTAACTATTGCATCACTATATGACATAACAACATCAAATACATTTTAGATAAACATTGTGGTCTATGGATATGCTCCGAGTTAAAACACTGTGGGTATTTTATCATGGCATGTTTGCATTTCAAGTTAGACAGTAATGTTACAGTTATTTAGTTATTCGTTTAGACATTCAGTAAATCCGCTGCTGCAGTTAATCAGATTTGTTGATTTGGGTGTTTTGAGCACTGAAATTTGCATCTTCTGTGGTTCTTTACTTATCAGCTCTCTTAATGGAAGTCCTTTTGATGTGACACACGTTTTGCTTCAAATACATATTTTGCAGTTCATATTTTCATGAATGTCTTTACCAATTCTTTCAGGCTTACATCGACTCCTGTACTGTCATTGTAACATTAAACAACAGAGAGCACACACAGTATCTGTGACAACGTATCGTTCTCGTTTGCCATTCATCCATTGAAGCCGTCAAATTTAACGTGCAGAATGCTCTTTGAATACGCAACACACTTTTATATGTTTAATAGGGTTTTTTAGGAGACTTTTAGATTGTCAACAGAAGCTTGCTGTCTCCCAGACCAGGTTAACAAGAGCATCCCTGATCTTTGCAGTTCAAAATCACCACCCCTACTTTGAGCTCTGCCTTCATGTGTGAATTTCCCTTGGGATTAATAAAGTATCTATCTATCTATCTATCTATCTATCTATCTATGAGGAATTGGATTAGTTTAGAAATACGACACTCAGTGAGCCACCTAATTGTCTCCACCCAGTTTTAAGCAAAATTCACTGATGGTTCTCTCCATACGTGTACTGTATATTATATTGTCTGGCTTCAGCAAGTCTAGCACTCCTTTAATGTGAGTAATGATATTCTTAACATGTTGAGATTTATCCCCAGTAGGAAGTTTGGCTTTTATAGAGCTCTTTAAGTAACTAAATATATATATGTATGTACTAGGGAGCTTACCCCCTGCTCACTTCGCTCAATAACCCCATTTTGCCTGCGCTATATGCCAGTCACTTTGGGTCTCTGCCTCACGTGTTGTGAAGAGGGGGGCTGAACGCACCCCAAGGAGATGCGGTCACTCCTCCGAAACCCCCTCTTAAACGGTGATACAATGGGAAACAAATATTTTTTTTTACCTCCTCTTTGCTTGATCAGCTGCTGGCTTGCTGCTGCTGCCATGTCACGTGATCTGCATCTCGTGTGGCTCTTCAAACATTTAAAAGCCTGTACAGCAGCTGTCTTTCTCATCTACTCTTTATCTTTTATTTCTGTAGAAGGAAAATTTTTTATAATAGCAAATTAACATATAAAGCCATAAAAAGTAATTAAAAGCTTCGAAAATATTAAGATTAAGCATAAATTAGAATGATTAAGCAAATAAGATAGGTCTAGCAAATAGTTAACTTAAAAATCAGTTATATTGCATTATGTTTTAGGCTTACATTAAAATCTCCAAAGTAAGAAAAGAACAGCAAATTGATACACCGAGACCAGTTTTGGACAGGATAAAAGTTTGAGAACACCTGTGATTCAAGGCTAGGAAGCGATAGCACAGAGAAGACGCCTCTGAAAGCAGCTGGGCTGATGAATCAGCAGAAAGGCAACAAAAGGCTTTTGCCGTAAGCAGGGTCACGCTGACATAATGCATGAAGAGAAAATCTTAGTAAATTCAGGCATTAGCAAAAATACTATAAGAATATATTAGCAATTAACTTTAGTGTAGAATTTAAGACAAATCAAGCATGCCAAGCAATGATTAAATGAAAGCACATACTATATTTCTTTGTAATTAAAGCTTAAGCTTCAGGTCACTATTATAAAAAGTTTTAAAGGTTTAAGAGAGCAAATGATGAGAGGAAACCCATACAGTATATGGAATTGAAGCCTTGGCCAGTTAGAGAAAATGGGAACAGCATAGAAAGATAACACATTCCACAAGGGGGCCAGTGATAGGAAAAGTAAGGAGATAATAAGGGTTCCCATGGAAACTCAAGGTTCGGCCAGACAGGAGTAAAAGGGAGTCAAAGAAGATGGGCAAAAGAGCTCATTATAGCGAGGTCAGAAAAGATAGGAAATGACATAAGAAAAGCCCAAAGATGGTAAAAGGAAGCCATCCACCCAGTCTTAGACCAATCAAAATAAGCTGAACAGACGCCAAGAGGAATAATGGACAGTAAAACCAGGTGCAGAATGAGCTAATCGAACGCGGCCAAAATGATAAGAAATTGTTATAAAACTTCAACTGTTGTAACGATCAGGGCTCAATCTCATTCGGCGAAATGAGTTGAGTCCGTGTGGTTGATTTATTGCAATAAAGCCTTAAAACTCTGTGTCTATCTCGAGTCCTAATAGCTTTTATTTTTAGGTAAAAAGCCTTCTGATGATAAATTTTTCGCCACGAAATTTCCGGCACCAGGCATGGTTAAATTTGTTGGTACAAAGTCTCATCTCACAGGATGTGATTTGTTGGAATGTTTTAGTTTATAATTTAAAAACGGAATAAGAATCTGAAAATCTAACAACATCACATTGAAGTTTGATAAATTCTGAAAAGAATGATACCAAACATCTATATGTAGGTTTTAAAATAAGCTCGATTTAAAGCGTGACAATAAACGTGACATAAAAAGTCACATAAAATCGCTGCACAAAATCATTGCACTTTTAGGCTTAGGATTTTATATATATAGAGTAGATATATATACACACACTAGCTGTCCCCTGCGGCTCCACCCGCGTAGTAGTGAAACAGGACAGACATTAAAAATCAATAAACAAACAGGTATCTCTAGGTAAGTGGAGGCAAAATACGCTCCAACACATCACGAGAAGTAGACCGACTCGAATGGAGACTGGCGCATGAGTGAGGAGGGCCCCGCCCGGGTCACCACTCCTGCCGTAATAGTGAAACAGGACAAACTTTAAAAGTCAATAAACAAACAGGTATTGCTAGCTAAGCGGAGGCAAGGTATGCTTCAAAACTTGGCAAGAGGTACACCGAATCAAATGGAGGCTGACGCATAAGTGTTGAGGGCCCCGTCCAGCTCCCCACTCTTGACGTCACGCTTACCCCTTCCCTCGGTCTGCAGCTTCTGTCTTGGATTTGTGCAAATAAATTGCTCCTACTAGCAAACTATGATACTTAGCACAATAAGAGAAGTCACAAAATAAACCAGATTGTTTAAGCAAATTATAGAAAGAAACCCGATCTATATCGTTAAGTAGTTCTCTTGTGAAAAGTGGATAGACATACAGACAAATAGACAGTCGTTGGATTTTACATAGAGAGAGATATATACACACACACACACTCACACATACACTCACACATACACTAGAAAGACCAAAATGTAAAATGAAACAAAACTTGTGACTGGCATTATGCAGGTGTATTGTTGTTGGTGTGAAGGAGCCCCTGTAGAGTTTCTTAACACACTTCTGCTGAATAATTTGCTGGCTGATTGTCCTCTGTGTTAGTGTGTCAGAGAGAGCATTATTTTCAGTTTTGTTTTAATTCTCTTCTTTGTTACTAACACCAGGGGGTCCAGAGTGAGATCCATAACTGAGCCTGCCCTTTAAATTACTGGGTTGATTCGGTAGGCATCTCTTGAAGTGATGTTTCCAATCTAGCACACCACAACAAAGCAAATCACACTGGTCATCACAGAGTTGTAGAAGATGTGAAGGATATCACTTTCCAAATAAAACGTTCTACAACTCTGTGATGTCTAGTAGGATTATTGCAGCTGAGCCCGGCATCGTGTCAAAGAGAGCATCACTGAATCAACAAACTAATTAAAAGGGCAGGCTCAGTTATGGGGCACACTCTTGATCCCCCTAGAAGTATTAATGGAGGAAAGGATTAAAATGACAATGAGTGCCATCATAAACAGTGCTTCACATCCTGTCTCTGACACACTATTTTGTTGCACAGTGGAGAGAAATATAACTTGCACGCTGGTCAGAGATCATTAAAAATGCCTCAATATTGTAAAACCATAACATAACCTCTATCCAACCTGTATAATTCTATTCAGGGTCACTGGCATCAAAGCCTATATGGACAACACTCTGCAAGGAAGGAGCCGAGCAGGACATGGCACAAGTTGATTGCATGGCCCAATGATGCTGAAGCCCACACAGGTGCTAATTTGGAATCACCCATAAACCTAAAACACATGTCTTTAGGGATATGGAAGAAAAACATACAGAGACAGTAGATCAGAATGAGTGAGGTATACAGTTTGTTTGCCAAGCTGCCCATCTTCCTTCTCCTGGTTATGTGGTGCTGGAGCCTATTCTAGCAGCACTTGGCACTGGTCCGGTACCAGCCTAGAGAGGAATGCCAGTCTATCACAGGGCTTACTCACACATACATTATAATATTTATATAATCATCAGTGTTTGGATGCAGGGAGGAATCAATGTCAGCAATGCCACATATTGGGCACCGACACAAATCAATTTGCGGTGCAAGAATAATGAGGTGGCAGTGTTACCTGTTGTGCAAATTTGTCCAGTAAAGAAAAGTAATATAATTGGAATAAGTAAGTCATGCAAGATGAATAGTATGTTGAATTTATTAGAAGCAGGCATTACCTATTGTAACCCACTTATTTTCTTGGTATAATTTACATATTACTACATGCAAATAAAATACCTTATTTATAAAGCAGCATAGGGCCTAACCTTACCTGGCAAAGTTTAATGCACTGAACTAATGTAGCTGAAATTTAATTTACGAAGGAAGCCTTAGCTTGAAGGAGAAAAATACAAGAGCCGTCAGTGCTTCAGATCCTCTGTGTAAAGAAGAAAAAAAAAGTACAAAGAGCCGCCTGTCATTTCAATGTACTTCTCCAATATGCTCAGAGACACATGGTGATAATACTGTAAAGTGCCACACTGAGGCCAGGACTTGGGATATTATTACCTAAGGTGTGAAAATCTTTTTGTTGAATTGCGTCCCAGTATTCAGCTCAGTGGGACTTCAATTTACCAGGCCAAGAAAATGATAGAGATTTGCAATGCAACATGTCGACATAAAGTTATGTTACAGTGGCTGCTCATCAGCTGCTACCCTCCTTATTGTTAAACCTGGAACATTTTCAATTTGATCTGGAGTTTGGACAGAATGTAATGCTGCAAATTAGGATGTGACGTTCAGACAGGCGCTTGGCAGGCGAGCACTAACTCTTCTGGTACATCAGCGGAGAATTTTGACAAGTTCCCTCTGGGGAAAGAAATGGCAGCTAAAATCACTCATTCTTCTCGACTGAGATAGGCGAGCAGTAGTTTGAGTTTAAAAACTGTTTTAGCTTCTTCACTAATTCAATAAATACTTTATAAGTTCACTCATTGCATTCACTAAAGCTATCATTTTAAATATATAATTGTCATGAGCCAGAGCCTATTCTAGTAACTTCTGTTGTAAGGTAGGAATCAAACCTGGATGAGATTCCAAATCCTTCACAGGATCCACACACGTGTATACAGGCTTTGATGCGGAGTCACCCGTCAGTCTAACCAGCAAGTCCTTGGCTTAACGGAATACCAGGAGAAACGTTACACAGACGGGGGAACAACATGTAAACCACACAGGGGTCATGGGGGCTGTGAGGCTACAGTCCTAACAGCTTTGTCACTGTACTGCCAATGATTTATTGCCTGAATTGCTGTTGGTAATTGGAACCATAAGGCTTTATTAAATTATAAACATTATGCAGAGTTCATGTATTTATTTTATTTATTTGTAACAAGGTTAGCATGGCTAGTGTGGTGATTAGTACAGCTTCACAGCTCCAGGACACTGTTTGAAGTTTAAGCCCGGTCATGGTCTTTGTGGGTCTTTCCCTGGATACTCCAGTTTTCCAACCAAGTCCCAAAGAAATACTTGTTTGGTTACTTGGCAGCTCTAAATTGGCAAAGTGTGGTTTTAATTCAATTTTTCTTCAATTCAATTTATTGAGTGTAGTCTCAAGGCACAATTCACAACTTCCCGATAATTGCATACTGTGAGGGACGGCTAGTGTTTGTACCCAACCGGGATGCCCGCTTAAAATATCTTTTGAAGGATGCTATCTCCCCTGAACTGTTGCTTGGCAGCCCTCCTGGGTTGTGGTGGCACTTTGGATTCCCACAGGGCTGTATGGGAATTACTATTGGTCGGCACAGCCCTGTTGGGTTCCATGGATGCCGTGGACTACTTTGGGCTTTCGCCACACCTGGCAGTAATTCCATACCTCCCTAACGAGCCACCTGGAATACTCCCGGGTGCAGAAGTAACAGACAGAGTGTGTTTGGGTGGCTGCTGTGCCCCCTGGTGGTTCACAATACACAAATTAGCTTAAACAAACACTAAAACAAAGCAGTTCCAAACTGATTAACATAAATGGATCCTAACAGTATTTGTCCTTTAACATTATCTTTGAGCTATAGCTAGCTGATGGCAGAGTAGCGGGAAACAAAAACTCCAGTCAGCAGCATCTCTGGAGAAAATAAACTTCTTGGGGGTCCAAGGCTGGATATAACGCAAAGTCAAAAGTCAAAGCCAGACAAGTTCACAGTTCTGGAGACCCCGGCCAACCAGTCACTAACCCCAGCCATTCCACAGTATGTGTGATAGTTTGTGTGCACGTGTAAACACACTCTGCGATGGACATCATCTCCCCCCAGTGCTGCCACAATAGGCCCTGCAAGTTAGGCACAGCAGTGCAGTGTCAGGAGTCAGGGTTTGAGTCCAAGCCCAGTCACTGTCTGTGTGACATTTGTATGTTATTTCAAGTGTCTGCTTGAGTTTACTTTCTAAAACCAAAGGTCATGTTGTTAGCCTAACTGGAGGCTCTAAATTTGCCTAACTTGAGTAAGTGCTGGTCTGAGCATGAGAAGTCTGTGATGGACTTGTGCCTGTCCAAGTTTGGTTCCTGCCTTGAACATGAGGTGGCGAGACTATATACTGACCCTTAGGGCCATAAAGTAGATTAAGCCCTTCTAGATAGATAGATAGATAGATAGATAGATAGATAGATAGATACTTTATTAATCCCAAGGGGAAATTCACATAATCCAGCAGCAGTTTACTAATACAAAAAAATATATATATTAAACTAAAAGTAATAAAAATGCATGTAAAACAGACAATAACTTTGAGTAATGTTAGCATTTACTCCCGGGTAGAATTGAAGAGTCGCATAGTGTGGGGGAGGAACGATCTCCTCAGTCTGTTAGTGGAGCAGGACAGTGACAGCAGTCTGTCACTGAAGCTACTCCTCTGCCTGGAGATGACACTGTTCAGTGGATGCAGTGGATTCTTCATGATTGACAGGAGTTTGCTTAGCGCCCGTCTCTCTGCCACAGATGTTAAACTTTATTCCTACAATAGAGCTTCTGAAAATGTATAGCAGGAATAGGTGAATATGTGTTATAATAGGAAAAGACAACCCACTGGTGACGTGACTATCGACAGAATAGTACTAAAAGTATAAAACAAAATGGATGTATTTAATTAGAATTTAACTGTGACCTCTGGTGATGTGAGGTAGCAAAACCTTTGAGCCACAGTCTTTATAACATCTACTCATCTGTTTCCTTTTCCTACTATTTTCATTACATTTTTGGAAGTTAGCTGAGTTCCATCACTAGCCAGCTCTTCTTGGGGCTCTGCGATCACATGCTCATTCGCTTAGAGTATTCCAATGTCACAACTCCAAACTGTGTCAGGAATTGACATCTAGAAGATAATAAACTCCTCAACAGCAATGGGGGCAAGGAACAGGACACAACCCTGGGTTGAGCAAACCAACTTAGGGTCATCAAGCAGCATCCTCTACATGTCTCGTGACTGTAACAGGCATCCAGAACCCCAGGACATCTGCCCCAGAAATCTTTTAAGTTCAAGGTGGCTTTGGATGAGCAGTTAGTCCAGGGGAGGGCAAAGTCAGTCTGGGAAGCAGGGTTTTTTTCCAACGCAGTTGCTTAATTAGAAACCAGTCCTTGCCCATAATTTAATTTCATGGCATGTTAATGCTTTAATTCTGCCATGTCAGGTGTGGACCACCAGGGCACATACAGCCACCTACCCCCAACACAGACAGGCAGGACACAGATTTACCACACATCCCACAGTTTATTTACACATGTTGGAGCTTTCTTCGCTCCCCACAGCAACACATTAGCCACATCACAGTACACCAAAGTAAGCACAGTCCCTTCTCTTTGCATGTCTTTCCTCCTCCACTCCTCTTCAGCAACATTTGTCCACCTCCTCCTGACTCTAGCTCTTCGAATGAAGTCAGGCGGTTCCTTTTATTCTGTTCCTGGGAGTGCTCTAGGTGGCTCATTAGTATTACCTGGAAAACACTCCCAGGTGTGGTGGAAGTCCATTATAGGGCTCTGCAGCTCCCCCAACAGCCCCCACAGAACCCAACAGGTCTGTTCCAAACTCCAAGTCCCAGCATGCCCTATGAGAATTCGTGGTGCTACAGCCGCCCAGGAGGGCTGCCCTCTAGCTGCCTCAGCGATGTTCTCTTCTCCAGTCCTTTCATCCTGCTGGCATCTCAGCCGGGTAATGGCTAAGGCCACACAGGTCATTTTTTTCCTTTCTAAGAATATCATCCAAATGATTCAAAGTCCAAAACGGATTAGTAATTCTCAGTCCTTCACTTTTTTTCTCTTCACGTTTCTTCCATGTATTTGATTAAACCAAATAGTGCACAATGAATGCACACAAGTGTAATTGGAAACAAGCTTAAGGGAGTAATGCTGGTTTCTTTTGTCATTTGCATTTTATTGCTAACTAGCAAAATAAAAACTTCGCAGCGGAGAAGTAGTGTGTTAAAGAAGTTATGAAAAAAAAGGTAACATTTTAAAAATAACGTAACGTGATTGTCAATGTAATTGTCGTAGGCTTATTTTAGTATTGAGAATGATGAGTATGATTGTAAATGTTGTGTATGAGAAATACACATTTTTAGGATGTAAGGATCTCTTTGTAAACAACGCTTGCAGTTCTGCCCTCAGGCTGTAAACTGTCTGCTGAGCTTACTCTTGAGCATGCAACGTACAGTTGGCCATGTGAGAAGCAATCTTGTGTCAAGTAAATTTTTTAGAGTCTGGACCTGTGACTCATTTATTGTCATAGCGAAGCAGAACCTTACTGGTAATTGGAGGCATTTGAACTGAAATGGGAGGTCAGAGGGTATTAGAGGGATGCAAGCAATAAATACAGTCTTCTCTGAGCCTGTTTCAGTGAAGACAGTTGCCTCAATGAGGTTCTTGTGCAGAGATTCGATCTAAAGCCTTTTGCTATTACAAAGTTTTGGTGGTTGTACGTTCCGTAGTAAACCGGTGGAGTAAACGAAAGGCAGGAGTCACCAGCAAGCAGGCGTGAAGCAAGGCGAACAATAATAGGCTTGAAGCAGTGGAGTAAAGAAGAAGGGAGCAGTGAGCACGAACAGCTGAGGACTGCAAGGAAGCGAGTGAGGAGGCACATGAGCACGGGATGTCGTTAATGTATATAGGCAGGGAGCCAACCACGTGGTAGGTGTGTGGACAGCGGCCATGTGGAAAAAGGAAGGGGGGCCGGGGGTGGCCCTTGTGTGTGAAATAAATCCTCTAATTAATGGAAATAAGGAATGAAACTGCCAAAAGAAGAGCTCAGTTCCTAAACTTCCTTATGGTGACGGTGAGATCGCTTCTTTACATGTAAATTAAGTAAACGTCCGCGGCGCACATCAGGATTGGTCGCTGGATTCACTGCAGACTTCCCAGGCCGTGTGATTATAAACTTTTAAAACAAAGTTCAGATAAAGGACTAGGATTACGTGTGGGGATTGTGTGTGTCTGGGTGTCTAATTTATATGTGTATATAGTTGTAATATAGGTTAAGTACATGTGAATATATTTGCGCCGTTTATAAATAAGAGATTAGTGCTGCTGACGGATGGCCTGATATGGGCAGGCAGTCAATTACGTGGGAGGCGTGGTGATGGGGGACGCAACTCCACCTCACACGGCGACGAGCTGCAGGCTATGGCCGTATATATGTACGTAAGTAGGATTCAGTTATGGCCGTTACGCGTAGAAGTTTGAAATGAAACCTGCCCAACTTTTGTAAGGAAGCTGTAAGGAATGAGCCTGCCAAATTTCAGCCTTCTACCTACACGGGAAGTCAGTGAGTCAGTGAGTCAGTGAGTCAGTCAGTCAGTCATTCAGTGATGGCTTTGCCTTTTATTAGTATAGATAAGGAGCAATTAAAAAAACAAGAATACAGGGTTCAAAATCTTAACGAGGGAGACACCTTAAATGAAGCAGAAGTGTTACTTGAGCAGTAAGTGCTTATTAAGAGATTGGGTTGGAACAAAAAACTGTTGCCACTGTAGACCTCCAGGAATAACTTTGCCCACCCAAGTGAGTCCATCACACGAAAGACCACTTAAAGAGAATGAGGAGACCCAGTCTACATGTCCTGTGGTTGTGGCAGGAAATCCTCCTCCAGAGGGAGACTCTTGTGCGTTGTAATTGGTGTTGGTGATTCATGCTGCTATGATTGTCATCAAGTCTTAGTACGCATATATGAGTCGCTCAGTACGTAATTTAAATCATCTTAATAATAACCCATGAATGTACATTTAGAAGAACAAGGACAATTACAATTATAACTGTTTAAGCATTTAAGGCACATTTGCTAATTTTGTTTCTGACATACAAATAAACCCTGTTGAATCATACTGCAAAATTTATGCATGAGTACAAACTCTACAGTCAAGGATTATGTTTGTCTGAATAAATTTAATATTTGGGAAATAAGAAAAGATTCTTAAGAATAGCATGGTAATCCCATGCTAGAGCTCCAGGTCACGATTTTGGTGGAGTTTGCTTGTTTTATGTTTCTGTGGGCTTTCCTTCTGCTCCTCCAGTTGTATGCATGTTAGGTTAATTGCCAAGTCAAAAACTGGCTGTGTAGGGGTGTGAGTGGGCTCTGCAATGGACTGGCACCCACCACCCAGAGCACCCAATGCTAAGAAAAGCTCTGCCCAAACACAATTCAGTGGGTTTGAAAATTTTATATTAGAAATACACCTTTATAACAAAAGAAGTTAAAATGTGATGCCTGACATTGTACGAATGGTGTACTTTAGAAACACAGCTTTGTTTTTCATCTTAACAAAATGTTTTGGCTGTCTCAATATTACACATGTGCATATATCACACCTGCAAATACCACAGTGTTTGAAGTGTATGAAGAAGAAGTGATGGAATTACATGGGATTTAATGGTCTGTACAGGAAGTCCTTCTGCTAGCATTAACAGGATGAGAGTGTTTCCCTTTTGTGCTGCATGTGAAGTTCATGGTTATTTAAGCTTTGACTGACTTTCCAATGTGTGTTCTGTTACTGCATGGCAGGCAAATCATGTCACATTACATATGCTGCCTTGGCAGTCTTTGGAAATCCACAAGAAGTTGGTGTGAAGTTGATTCAGGGAGTTTCTTGAACCCACTGCCATGGATACCATAACCAAGATGAGCCGGGCAGATAAGGACACATGCATTGCAGACAAGGGGTAGGTGTAAATAGTGACTTTATTAAAACTCCAAAAACAGTGTTCAAAAGCACAGTGCTCAAAAAGTCTTCCATAAACAAATTATCCTTTAAAGTCAGTGAACGTGTGGAGGTTAAAAACAATCCCATGAATAATCCATTAAAAATGAAGCTAAATTCCTAAGGAGGGAAGCTTTTCTTTAATCACAGTCCCCAGCACATCCTTTTAAAATTCACTTCTCCTCTGTTAAGCCCAAACAGCATCTTGCAACATGGGAGACACCCGTCAACAGACACAGCCATCCTTCTGGTTCAGGTCCCTACAGGCTTCCAAGTAGAACACCCCATCAGAACCTCTTCTTACCGAGGCTTGGGTCTCCATCTCAGCCCATCAGAGCATCCCCGACTAACGTTGTTTTCCTGGACTTAAGCATAAGCAAGCTATGTGTCACTCCCCACTCCACCAAAACGGTCAGTGGGAATGACTCTCTTCAGCCCCGAACATTGGCCATACGTTCTCCCATGGACTTGCCTCCTGGCAGTTCCAGTTTCTGCTGGTCCATACATTATGTTATAATGGCTGGGAACAGACTTATCTTTCTACCCAGCTGGCCAATTAGTCCATCGTTCCTCTTGGGCCCCCCATCCAGGTAATAACCCATGCTCCTTCCTGGCCGGGATGCCCGTCCTCCTCCTACAACATTCTTAGGAAACTTAAAACTATAACACAAAATAACTATTTCTAAGTTATTAACTCTCTTTTGTTATTCTCCTACTATTAAACGTTTTCCTGTAGAGATTGTTCCCTTATGCCAGGCATACACTGTGCAATGTTTAGAAATCGTAGGAAGCAAATACTCACTTTGTAGGATGGCAGTCAAGTATGTACTCCAACTATACAAATACATTTAGTCCAATTAGAATGCCACGATAAGGGTGCTCAGACCATACACCTACCATACACCATGGGCCCACCAGAAGTTTTTAGTTATTCAAAAAACATAACAACCACTGGCTACTCAAAACATCAACAAGGAAAAGAGCCGTGTTCCTGACTCTCGTCATACTGTGCTCAGAAAGTAAAAGGAAATGGTGTAAATGAGGCACGGACAAATATTAGTCTAATTTTCAAAAGAGAATTAGTCATTTACTGTTGTGTGTGTTTATTTTGGGTTCTTCCACTAAAGCTTTCCTAAGATGTTTTTGTCATTAGCTAATCATTTATATGTGTGTGTTGCTATATGATGTTTAGATTTTTTTTAAAATCAAAAATGTGACAACGATAATACCCATTGTACAATATACTGCGGTCGATGCACAATGAAATTTGATGCCAACACCAGAAAATCAGGTTGTGAGGCTGCTCACACTACAAGACGGCCGAATGAAATTTCTTACATGACAGAAACCCATCTGAGTGTTCAACATAAGTAGTAATCAAGAATCACAGTCCCTCTCACACTACACTCGAAAAGATGGCTGATGAAGCTGAAATTCGGGCTGACTATATGCCTGGTCTTAGTTGTATCTTAATAATGACAATTAATGACGAGTAGAGTGGACATGGGGATAAATGACTCACCTTGTAAAAACAGCAGCTGCCACGTGACTTCTTGTTTACTCTCACTGGCCAAATTTAAAGTGCTAAGTACTGCCAACCTTAGTAACTGTTCTGAACCACTTAGACTTGTAGCTACCACACAACAATTGCAGATACTGCAGGAATCTTCAAAGACCATCAGAGAAGTTGAGCTTGACTTCCTGAATTGAACTTTTAAACTCATATGAGAGTGCATGCGTGTTCAACTGAAGTGTATGGCCCTGTGGTACAAAAACAGGACAGTCATTCATCTGTTCAAGTTATCATTGAAGGTTAAACATAGCAGGTGGCACACACATCGGTTTTAACCTGCTGCATTAAGGCATTACGTACAGAAGTACAGTACATACTATATAATTATTTAGAGTAGGTGGGTAGCCATGAAGTGCAGAAAAGGTGCCCATCATTCAACCATTAGTCTTCAACTTTGGTCAAAGGTAGACGGTACATAGCAGTTCAGTGAACAGCATAGTCTTGCTTGCCAGTTTTGGTGGGCTACAGGGTGGGCCATTTATATGGATACACCTTAATAAAATGGGAATGGTTGGTGATATTAACTTCCTGTTTGTGGCACATTAGTATATGTGAGGGGAAACTTTTCAAGATGGGTGGTGACCATGGTGGCCATTTGAAGTCGGCCATTTTGGATCCAACTTTTGTTTTTCAATAGGAAGAGGGTCATGTGACACATCAAACTTATTGGGAATTTCACAAGAAAAACAATGGTGTGCTTGGTTTTAACGTAACTTTATTCTTTCATGAGTTATTTACAAGTTTCTCTTTGTTTACAGCCATTGACATGTCGCAGAGGTTAACACGTGAGGAGCGGATAGAAATTGTGTTGATGTCTGGTGAACGCAGTAACCGGGTCATTGCAGCAGATTTCAATGCAAGACACCCTACGAGACCACCCATCTCCCATGCTACAGTTAGCAAACTGCTTGCTAAGTTTCGTGAAACTGGTTCAGTGTTGGATTTGCCAAAATGTGGACGCATGAAAACTGTCACTAATGAAGAAACATCAGTGGCTGTCCTAGCTTCATTCAGCAAGAGCCCACAGCGTAGCACTCGCCGCATGTCACTGGAGAGTGGCATTAGTCGAACATCCCTTCGGCGGATATTAGCTACTCACAAATGGCACCCTTACAAACTCCAGCTACTGCAGCATCTCAGGATGACCCAGATCGGCGCACTGAATTTGCAGAATGGGCAAAACAAAAATTGGAACAGGACCCTCAGTTTACGCAGAAGATTTTGTTCAGTGATGAGGCAAACTTTTATGTGAATGGTGAAGTTAACAAACAAAACCACCGCTATTGGTCTGACACTAACCCACATTGGATAGATCCCTCCAAGACTGTTGGAACAAAAAAATTGATGGTATGGTGTGGTATATGGGGTACAAAGATAGTGGGGCCATTCTTCATCAATGGAAACCTCAAGGCCACTGGATATGCGAAATTGCTACATGATGATGTGTTTCCCTCTTTATGCACTGAAGCTGGCACGTTCCCTGAGTTTTTCCAGCAAGATGGTGCACCACCACATTATGGGTGTCAGGTCCGAGCATTCCTAGATGAACAGTTTCCTGGAAAGTGGATTGATCGTGGGGCCAGTTGAATGGCCCCAAGGTCTCCCGATCTGACCCCCTTAGACTTTTATCTTTGGGGTCATCTGAAGGCAATTGTCTATGCTGTGAAGATACGAGATGTGCAGCACCTGAAACTACGGATACTGGAAGCCTGTGCTAGCATTTCTCCTGCGGTGTTGCTATCAGTGTGTGAAGAGTGGGAGAAGAGGGTTGCATTGACAATCCAACACAATGGGCAGCACATTGAACACATTTTATAAGTGGTCAGAAACTTGTAAATAACTCATGAAAGAATAAAGTTACGTTAAAACCAAGCACACCATTGTTTTTCTTGTGAAATTCCCAATAAGTTTGATGTGTCACATGACCCTCTTCCTATTGAAAAACAAAAGTTGGATCCAAAATGGCCGACTTCAAATGGCCACCATGGTCACCACCCATCTTGAAAAGTTTCCCCTCACATATACTAATGTGCCACAAACAGGAAGTTAATATCACCAACCATTCCCATTTTATTAAGGTGTATCCATATAAATGGCCCACCCTGTACATTTTGCTGTTAAGTTCAGTAGGCGACTTTTGACACTAACTTTAATGAATATGCAGTCATGCTCTTTGCCAAAGCAGCAGGCTTATGGGCAGAATTAAACACATGAAATTCCGGCACAGATAGCACAGTAATGAGAATCTCAGTCATAAGTAATACACTTTTGCACAGAAAGAATTTGTTACTTGGGAGAAAAGTCACATCTGAAGATACCCAAAGAAAAGAGCAAATCATAAAATGTGCAACATTGTAAATGAAGTTACAGATGTGTTTAGTCAATTTTTTTTCTAAAGTGAAGTTACTGTAAGGAAATTCAGTGTCTTGGAGCAGTCGTGTTGGCTGTAAACCTGTATTGAAAGAAAGATTAACAGATAAGAGAAGAATGGCAACTCATTGTTCTGTAATATTCCAGACCACCTAGTTCTTGTGCACTTCATCTCCATAAAGAGAGTAACTGTAATTATTTTGTACGTTGTACTGAGCACTGCAACAGTGGAGACACACACACACAGATGTAGACCACCACAGCTACTGGCCTGCACACTTTTGAGGAGTGCCTCTGTCTGCTAAGATATCATTCTGTCTATTTTAACTATTGCATCAGGTTGTGTTCTTTTTAATTTTTTTTTAACAGGTTATTTTAAATATGTGCAATCTGTTATCTGCATACGCGACATACATTTCTACAAATATCTAATAGCGTATTTTTAGGAGACTTTTCAACCTTAGACAGTTCCTTGTAATCAGAAGCATGCTGTGCATCTGCATCTTTACAGTTCAAAATCATTACCTTTGTGAGGCATTGGATTGGTTTAGAAATGTGACATTCAGTGAACTCTCTTAAGCAAAATTCACATATGGTTGCCACCAGACATATTGTACACTAAACAACAACAACATTTATTTATATAGCACATGTTCATACAAATGATGTAGCTCAAAGTGCTTTACATGATGAAGAAAGAGAAATAAGACAACATAAATAAGAAAATAGAATTAGGAAACACTAATTAACATAGAATAAAAGTAAGGTCCAATGGCCGGGGAGGACAGAAAAACTCCAGGGGTTCCGAGGCCACAAGACCACCCAGCAGCCTCTAGGCATTCATCCTAACATAAATGACCTCAATCAGTCCTCATGGTATTCAGGGTTCACATGGAAGAACTTGATAATGACGGTCATGTGGACTTCTGGCCTTCAATCCATCAATGTAGGGACATCGGGTGGTGGAGGCGCAGATCACCACCGCAGAAAACCGGAAAAAGAACAGAAGAGAAAGTAGGGGTTAGTATGGATTTCGGAGCCACCAGGAATGATAATGATGATTAATTGAATATACAGAGCATCAGGATTAAACTAAAATGAAGTTATGAGAAAGCCATGTTAAAATAATAAATAAAGCGTCTTTATAAAGTGCTCCACCTGGTGAATTCCTATTGGCAGGCTATTCCAGATTTTAGGTGCATAACAGCAGAAGGCCGCCTCACCACTTCTTTCAAGTTTAGCTCTTGGAATTCTAAGTAGACACTCATTTGATGATCTAAGGTTACAATTTGGAGTGCAAGGTGAAAGACATTCCAAAATATAAGATGGAGCGAAATTATTTAAGGTTTTGTAAACCATAAGCAGTATTTTAAAGTCAATTCTAAATGGCACAGGTAACCAATGTAGTGACATCAAAACTGGAGAAATGTGCTCGGATTTTCTTTTCCTAGTTAGGTTTCTAGCAACCGCATTCTGTACTAGTTGTGGGTCGATTTATGTCTTTTTTGGGTAGTCCTGAGAGGAGTGCGTTACAGTAATCTAGTCGACTGAAAACAAAAGCGTGAACTAATTTCTCAGTATCTTGCAATGTTATAAGAGGTCTAACTTTTTCTATATTTCTTAAGTGAAAAAATGCTGTTCTTGTAATCTGATTAATATGTGATTCAAAGTTTAGGTCAGAGTCAATAGTTACCCCTAAATTCTTTACCTCATCTTGACTTTTAAGCCTAATGGATCGAGTTTATTTCTAACTAGCCATGCGCGCCCAACTACGTTGCGCGTTTTTAAGTTGTCTGTGAAGGGCTCCCTGTTTAAACACAGCTGCCAGTCGTGAACTGGGCCCTTCGTCACACAGCATTATGATTTTTATAAGGGAAACAAAATTACAAAAGAAAACCCTTGGATATTGATTCGATAGGAACGGCTTACTCGGAATCACTCTCCGAATAGTAATTATGTGGTGGTGTAGGAGCATTTCTGCTTCTGTCCGTTCACAGTCTGCTGTTTTCACGATGCTGTCGTTTCCTCTCACAATGTCTTCTCAACCTTTCTCCAATCACACAGGTTGCTTTGTGGCAATCCAAAGAGTAAGGCAATATACACGGAGCAGTGGTTATAAAAGGGGGACACATAGGTATCCAGGCTCTTTAAAGCATAAATAGGGATCACTTCACTGACATGTGAGCAAGCCACGGAACAACTGTGATACGCGCAGCACTCGTCGGCTTCTAGCGTAACAATAATAATTTCCTGAACGTGCTGTTACGTTGTCATTCATTTTACCCACTGTCTTTCTTCATTCATATGTTATGTAGGCACGTACCTTTTATCTTCGGCAATCTCATTCTCTAACCAGGCCTCAGGAGCTAACCAGCGTAACACTGTCCACCACCCCTTTCGTTATTCCGGTACATTGTTGACATCCGTGAGTAACAACAACGTACTAAACTGGAAGGTGGTCTACGCATGCGTGGTATTTGCGGACAAACAAAGATCAAGATCTAAATAAAGATCCATCCATCCATCCATTTTCTAACCCACTGAATCCGAACACAGGGTCCCGGGGTCTGCTGGAGCCAATCCCAGCCAACACAGGGCACAAGGCAGGAACCAATCCTGGGCAGGGTGCCAACCCACCGCAGGTAAATGAAGATCTCTTTAGTTAATTTAAAGCACATTTAAAGCACTTTTGTTTAGTTTGAGTGTACTACAGTCTTCAGTAGTATAAGTCTGGAGGAGATTCTTAATGCAATGCCTATGTCTCTCTACTGCCATCTAGTGCTTCTTCTAATTCATTCGCGGACAAACAAAGATCAAGATCCAAATGAAGATTATATATAGAGATAATCTCATTATATCCATTTTTGCCAATCACTAAAATTTCTGTTTTCTCCTTATTTAGTTTGAAAAGATTACTACTCATCCATTCAGAAACACATGTTAGACATTGTATTAGTGAATAAAGAGAGTCAGGGTCATCAGGTGCTATTGATAAGTACGGCTATGTGTCATCAACATAGCTGTGGTAACTCATGTTATGCCCAGAGATAATCTGGTTTAATGAAAGCATGTACATCGAAAAGAGCAGCGGACCCAGGATTGAGCCTTGTGGAACACCATATAGAATGCCATGTGTCTTTGCAGTATAATAACCATAACTAACAAATAATTTTCTACCTTCCAGGTAGGATTCAAACCAATTTAAGACACTACCAGAGAGGTCCACCCATTGACTAAGGCAATTTCTAAGAATATTGTGATCAATGGTGTCAAATGTGGCACTCAGATCTAAGAGGATGAGAACAGATAAATGGCCTCTGTCTGCATTTGCCCGCAAGTCATTTACTACTCTAATGAGTGCAGTTTCTGTGCTGTGATTTGTTCTGAAACCCGGCTGAAACTTATCAGGAATAGCATGTTTATTGAGGTGGTCATTTAGCTGCATAATGACTGCCTTCTTTAGGATTTTGCTTAAGAAAGGTTAGAAATGGGTCTAAAATTTTCAAAAGCAGAGGAGTCAAGATTAATTTTCTTGAGCAGGGTTAGGGTGGTCTGGGGCCTATCCCAGAAGCTTAAGCAGGGACTGACACTGAACAATTGCCAGTTTGTCGCAGTGCACATTCACAAGCTATACTTACTTAGAGTCACCAATGCTTGTTTCGAAAACATGAAGAAGTTGTGAACTCCACACAGTGTGCGTTGGTCGCAGTTTGAACTCTGGAGATGTGAGGCAAGAAAGCTAAACTCTGTACCACCCTGCTACTGTGGAAGACAATGTTCTCTTGTTCCCTTGTACTAATTCATGTCTAAGCAGTCAGTTTGTAGAAGCCTGCTTTGTTTTAGCAAACAGTAAAATGTTTGTGCAAAGGACTCAAGGTCTAAGCATTCCACACATGAGTCTGCCTTATCACGTTTTCCCTTAGCTTACATCTGAACGCCATAACAAAAGGGGCCAAGAAATCAAATTGTACAAGGGGCGTTAAAAGGGCTAAAGGTTTGTGTATAATAAATGTGTTGACTGTTACATTTTATAATGATATTAAATCACGCATTCTAGGGTATAAAACTGGACCCCACCCAACAGGCGGGTTCAGAAGAGCCCTGACGCTGTCATGTATATTTGATTGTCTGCTTTTCTGAAACTCTTCTCATCGTGACTCTGAAAATAAAGCTGCTTTATAACCGCACCTGCTGTCAGGTCTGAGTTTCGTCCACACTACCCATTCCCCATCCATCATAAGGCTACTTTATGTTTATCAGTATTTCTTCATTTTTGTACTTGTACTATTTTTTGTCAGCAGTTTCATCATCATTCACAGTTAACATGATGGTTTAAGCAATTCAAAACTTTGACAGCGATTGAAACCAATTTATAACAACCTCTGAAATTGAAAGAACTTTATTGCCTTCAGAGCAGCTTTCCTTATTGCCAACAGATGTCTGATTATTTCTCTAAAGTGCTGCTTTAATTCATTTCAGTCTGTATTACAACATTAAATATAAGCCTACAGAAGAAGCTTGCTATACAGCTGCTTATCTTTTAGTATGTCTTTAAAATAACAGTTTTGAATATGTAGGATTGATTTATTTAATCTTTCCCAAAAACAGAAAAAAGATGCAATTTTCATTTCAATTCACTATGAGATGCGCTACCATTGCTCTTTTCATATTCCTTGAGGGGCCTTTTGACAGAGAGCTGACTTCAGCGAGTCAAGTGTCGAGTCACCATGACCCTGGTCAAAAACTTCTGAAATTCACACATAGCTTGTGAAAGGAGTACAATAACAAGTCTAATGAGGACAGACAACAAAATCACTTAACTGCCAAAGACAAGTTAGAGGAAACTCCCTGTACTCCTCTCACCACTGTTATAATGGGGGTTTGTTTGAACTGAGTTTTATGCTATGATTTTTTATTTGTTTCCTTTAATATTCTGGGTTTTGAAATACCCAGATTCTAAATATGAGGTTAAGTTTTTTAAAAATGCATTTAAAGTAGTAAAATATTTTTTTCACTTTTTCCCAATGGCATTTGTTTTCACCGACGCTGCCAGTTTGTGGCTTTGTTGTCGTGATGCAGCAACCTGTTGTTAGGGGGTGTGATTTCAGAGGTCATGACCTGTGACTCACCAGGATACGGTTTAAAGGTTGGCACAATTCAATTCCTATTATGTGAGATTCCAGTTAAACCCCCTCAAAGCTTATGGTGTGATTAGTATTGGTGAACATTTCCTAGTATTGGAATTTTGGCCTTGTCTTTTGACTTTGATTTAGGATTTCTTTTGGATTTGCTGACCATGTGTTTTGACTTTCTAGTTTTGAACTTTGACCCTCCTTCCTGTTTAAAAGCCTACCATTTCCATCTATCAGAATTTAAACACAAAATATGATGGGAACATGGCACAAGATGGTTTTCGTAAAGAACAACCCAAACTGATTCCACTAAACAAGGAAACATGATATAAATATGGTGTTAGGAGTAACTCTAAAGGACTCTAAAGACTTGGACCTTCATCTTTTTGCATAGATATCAGGAGCGCCACACACTCCTTTCCAGCGACCTCATGACCCACCCCCCATGCTCCCATGCTCTCCCAATCCACCTTCTGATTTCATAGGAAGAGTCAGACATGAATGTCACTGCCAAGGTAAGTACACCTCTCGACAAGGTCGACACTCTCTCCACAGACAGACACACTGCTGATGGCTGTGCCTAAGGTCATTAAAGGCCTGGATCTAAGTCTTTAGAGTCCTGGTGCTTCCTGTCTTGCTATATTGTTGTGAGACATGGACACTATTAGGTGACCTGAGACGAAGACTGGACTCCTTCAGTACTGTGTCTCTTCAGAGAATCCTTGGCTACCGCTGGTCTGACTTTGTTCCGAGTGAGCAGTAGCTCATGTAATCCTGAATGAGGCACATCACCTGCATTATGAGGGAGTGTCAGTTATGGCACTACGGCCATGTGGTGCGTTTCCCTAAGGGTGATCCAGCTCGTAAGATCCTCATTGTTGGGGACCTGAGTGGCTGGACCAGGCCAAGGGGTCACTCACGTAACACCTGGCTGCGGCAGATAGAGGGTCTTTTCCGTAGGGTGAGACTGGACCGTGTGTCTGCCAACAGGGATCCCGAGCTGTTTTGTCATGTAATGGGTGCGGCAACGCACTGTACCAGTGCATGCTCTCCAACTTGACTTGACTTGTTAGGAGTAATGTATGAAATGTAAATCTAACTGGTAACCTTAAGCAATACTTATTTATTGAAGTAAAAATACCTGTGTTACTAAAAAAAAAATGACTGCTTTACTTTGTATAAATATCACATTTATTCTGTAACATTGTGCTGCTGTGTGTGCTTTCGCTGTCTGGTGTAGCATGCAGTCAAGTAAAAAAACTGAACAGGCATTATATTCATATACTGTACATTTAAGCCTGCATGTGCTGAATGTTAAATATAATAGGTTTTTAGTGCAGTGGCACTGGATAGAAGGCAAGAAGTAACCGCAGTGTGTGACACTCCAGTCCTTTTCAGGGCTTAATTGCACAGCCAAGCAAAAAAAAAAAAAGAGTGTGCTGCATGCAATCCATTAACTGAAACCTGTAAATAAAATATCAGGTTAGTTTTCATTAATCTGTTAACCACAGATATGTTTGTGTGGTGATGCAGTGGCCAGTGTCCATACAGCGAATCCTCAGGGACTCACATTGGGAACTGAGAAATGGGATGGATGTTATTTACTTCACAGCACATGAAGGATTAAATGTATTCATCAAACACAAGAATATTATCAAATTTGTTATTTCACGTGCTGCTGTGCCCAACAGCTATGTTGTAGGAGAGAACTCCCTTAAACTCAGATCCCAGAAGTACACTCTTGCTACACATTTTTGATCGAGTCACTGTTTACTGAGGACTTAAAAGAAGTGGTGAGGCGGCCTTCTGCTGCTATGCACCTAAAATCTGGAATAGCCTGCCAACAGGAATTCGCCAGGCTGATACAGTAGAGCACTTTAAAACACTGCTGAAAATACATTACTTTAACATGGCCTTTTATAACTTCAATTTAACTTAATTTAACTTAATCTTGATACTCTATATGTTCAATTTCCTCAAAATAACTATTCATGGTGGCTCTAAAATCGGTACTGACCCCAACTCTCTTTCTGTTTCTTTTCCGGTTTCTTTGTGGTGGTGGCCTGCGCCACCACCACCTACTCAAAGCTTCATGATGCTCCAACAATGATGGATGGATTAAAAGGAAGAAGTCTACATGACCATCATCATCAAAGCCCTTCCGTGAGAACCCTAAATCCAAAGAGGACTGTTTCATTTATGTTAGGTAGAATGCCCAGAGGGGACTGGGCGGTATCATGGTCTGGAATCCCTACAGATTTTATTTTTGTTTTTTCTCCAGCCGTCTGGAGTTTTTGTTTTTTCTGTCCCCTGGCCATTGAACCTTACTCTTATTCGATGTTAATTAATGTTGATTTATTTTGTTTTATAATTGTGTCTTTTATTTTTCTATTCTTTATTATGTAAAGCACTTTGAGCTACTGTTTGTATGAAAATGTGCTATATAAATAAATGTTGTTGTTGTTTAAAATTCAAATCACTAATGCTAATGGTGTACAACTATAACTGGCTCACTTTGAAAGAATCAGAACCCTCAATTGCTTTATATTCCAAAACCTCAAAGTTGTGAAGAATTGGTTACATGATGGGAATGAGTGGTCATAAAATGGCTATTCTGGATAGATCAGTAAAACAACAACAACATTTATTTATATAGCACATTTTCATACAAATAATGTAGCTCAAAGTGCTTTACATGATGAAGAGAAAAAAGACAAAATAAATAAATAAAAAAAATAAGACAATACTCATTAACATAGAATAAAAGTAAGGTCTGATGGCCAGGGAGGACAGAAAAAAAAAAACTCCAGACGGCTGGACAAAAAAGAAAATCTGCAGGGGTTCCAGACCATGAGATCGTCCAGCCCGCTCTGGGTATTCTACATAACATAAATGATCAGTCCTCATTGTATTTAGGGTTCTCATGGATGGACTTGATGATGATGGTCATGTGGACTTCTGGCCTTTAATCCATCAATGTAAGAACATCATGGTGCTTTGATTAGGTGGTAGTGGTGCAGGTCACCACCACAGAAAACTGGGAAAAGAACAGAAGAGAGAGTAGGGGTTAGTACGGACAGTTAGAACAACTGCATCCCTAAAAAATTACAAATTTCAGATGTAACCATTAAAAACCTTCCTTCCATTAAATACCTGGTTAGTCCAAATTAAGTTTGTGGGGGCTGATGATTATCCTGGCAGCAACTGCCACAAAGCATGGCATAGTACACTAATTCATAATGAGCCATTTCTGATCAGGAGTATCGGATTGGAGTACCTGATGAAAAACTACACAGACACAGGCAGAAAATGTAGACACAGACAACGAGAGAATCGGAACCCTCAATTGCTTTATAGACATGCTCTCATATAATTGAAAGTACCCAGATCTGTCTGTCTGTCCACCTGAAATCACTTGGCTCCTGAAATTTGGTGCCTTTACTCTTCAAGGAAATTTGCTTTTTGTAAAGTCATCTCAACTGCGGTTGAGGTTGAGGTTGAGGTTAGGAGCATATGCTGATATAGAGTATTGCAGCACCCCCACCAGCTGCAAGGAAAACTTGGGGACTGGTGGCAGGATTGGCACTCCAGCCACCATTAAACAAACCTCATGCTGTTCCATTCCATCTGAAGTAGTGTGGTGCTGAGGTGTCACCCATTACATGGCACTGGATGGCAACTGTTGTGTGTTGCACACATTTTTCTATTAAAAAAAAAAAAACTTACTTGAAAAGCATTGGCATAATTTTTTTAAATCATCTATCTTGAAACAAGGAAACCTTGCGTGCAGCCCCCAAGATCCATTCAGAGCACCTTTGCAAGCAATACAAATCAACAAGGATGACCCCTGTGAGTCGATGTCATTTTTAAAAGTAGGTTGGAGACGCAGTGCAGTGCTGAAATGATGAGCTGCAGTCAACCATGATGAGAGGTGTTGGGTGCTGGCCGGGTGCCTAGTTGTCTTGGTAATGTTGTGGTTTCTGTCCTTTCACATAAAATTCCCTGAAAATTTCCCTGATTGCTTCATACAGCTGAAATAGTCTTAGAGCAGCATCGGCTGAGAAACATTCAAGATGATAGAGAAGGGTGGAATGCTAAAGGGCTGTACTTATCATTGTTTAGCAACACCAAGGCCACTCAAATTACAACACAGCAATTATCCAAAAGACAGCCTAGCAGAACCTAAAATTGCTGCTGATGTTTTATAGCTGGGTTCTCATGAAGGTAAAGAAGATGATTATGGTATGTTTTATATCTCTAAACGGTATGTTCAGAACATGGAGAGAACTGCTACCAGTGACTGTCTTTACCCATGAATTCACCTAAAATTATCTCTGTGTTCCGTGCTCGTTCCTGTCAAATTTAAAGGGATTCAGTAATAAAAGTTGGAACGACTACATGAATAAACATGCATGCCATAAAAGTTAGCAGTGATGCCACCCTGGGCTTAAATTCCTGTCCAGTTACTGTTTATGTGGAGCTTGAATGCTCTCCCATTATCTGCTTTTTGCTCCAGGCAAAACCTCAAAGTTACAAAGAATCGGTTACATGTTGGGAATGAGTGGTCATAAAATGGATGTTCTGGATGGATCAGTAAAAGAGCAACTGCAATCCCTAATAAGATACAAATGTCAGATTTAACCATTAAAGATTTTCAACCTGGTTAATCCAAATCGAGTTTGTGGGGGCTGATGAACATCCCGGCAGCAACTGGCACAAAGCACGGCTGGAGTGGGTTTCCATTTCATGGCAGGGTATTTTATTTCATGGTACACTAATTCATGATGAGCCATTTCTGAGGGGAAAAACTGGAGTACCTGAAGAAAAACTACACAGACAGAACACGTAGACACATACAACGAGCATACAGAGATTCAAAATGTAGAATTCTGGAGCCTGTGCGGCAGCAATGTCAACCGGTGTGCTAGCCTTCCATTTCCATTGCAAATGCAAATTAAAAAAATACTTTTGAGAAGACCCAAAAGACCATTAGTTTATTTGTGTCCAAACCAAAACTGGTCCAATTATCCTTACTGGCGCTAGAATGAATTGCTAAAAACACCTCATCATGTTTTCCTCATATTTGATAGCTTGTTTGTTTTGTTGTTGTTTATTCATTTTTTTTGCTTGTTTTTGGTTTTTGCACATTAGATGTCTCCGTAGACACCTGGCGTCAATTTAAATCAGTGATGCTTCATCTCAGCCTAAGATTGATTTATAATTATAGTGTGAAGGGAATAAATTTGCAGCGGAATAAACTATCTCAGGGACATGAAATTTAATTTGCCTGCTAAATAACATAATGACTAAGTTTTTCAAGGGGACACCTAATTGAACAGTCAGTGTGCATTTTGGTTTTTAGTGACGTGTACAGTAGTGAAAACATTTTCAACCCCTTACCCTTTTCCCAGATTAAAATGGATGCTTCATACCAAATATATCAATTCAAAATGATGAGTTGCCGTGTTGGCAATGGCAGCCCAAGACGGGGACAGGGCAATATGATTCTGAAAGTGAGAGAAAACAGCACAAACACTGGCAATGGATTCAAGTTGAAATGCCAGCAAGAAAACTGGCACTGGCAGGGGGCAGTAAGCCATGAAAATCTACAACATTCCCCAGAAGAAGTCAACCTGAGAGCACCACCCTGAGACAAAGGATGGCACCCAAAGACTAAGCTGAAGAGATCCCCTCAGGTTGTTAGAAGGCTGGCAGAGCCAGCCAGTAAGTCCAGTAGTGATCCTTTATTAAGTCAACATGTGGCGCTAGAAAGCCAAAACATACTAAGGCTGGGTTTATACTTCACGTGACACATGTTCTAGCAGACACTACTGCTACGCAAGTGTTTTACTGTTTATACTCGCACACGTACTTTACGTAAATCGGAAAATTCCACCAGGTGGTAGTGTGAGATATCATCACGGTGAGAAAACGTTTGGCTTCACTGTGTTGTGAATTGCCTGAAACATCCATTAAATTCAGAGCACACCTTGGCACAATATCTCTGAAAAGGATGTTTAATGATGACTTCCATCAATCTGGGGATGTGCCCATTTCAGCAAGCATCGGGCATGAGAAAGAAACAAAGTCCCTGGATGGTGCATCAGCTCATCGCAAGGTGAACACAAACATACACATACACTAGAGTCATTTTAGCATCACCAAATCCCCAAAACTTCATGTCTTTAGAAGGAAACCATAGCACACTGCAGAAACTCACCAGGAAAACATGCAAACTCCAGACAGGGAACACCAGGGACGCGACTCCCAGCAAGGCACCAGCACCACCGCTCCACCACAGTGCCGCCCCCACATGTGTAATTATTAACAGTATTCATTATTTAAATGAAGTTGATGATTTATCTGTAACATACATACTTTAATGCATTTCATCATGAAAGTGATATCAAGTATAAATCTAAGGATTCTAAATGTACAGAGAGCTGGAATATCATAAATGTAATGTGTTCTGTGTGGCAATTGTTGCTGTCAGTTCAGGAGGAAGCCCCAGAAGCACACAGCGATTAACAACTGGGTCGGTTTTCAGATGACATCTATGACGGTCTGCTTCAATGATAAACTAATCTTTGATTTTTTAATCACAAAACAGACCTTTTATCCAAGCCCTTAATTTTTTGTCTCTGTGGCTCAAATACGCTGTCATACATTCTGATGCTGTTGTGAAGGTGCAAAAAAAAAAAAGGCACAGAAGATTGTATATGAGATCTTTAAAATGTGTCGTGTCATAACTTTGGGGAATATGTGACACTTGAATATAAAAGCACCACAAATGCATTTGTATGTCTGCATTTTGCTTCACCACATCAAACATCGAAGCGCGCACATCAATCCCGTAGGACCCTCAAAGCAGCTTTCTGTCACATGTAGATAGTAAACAGAGACTCTGACGTCACATTTCGACTTTTATCACACTGCGCCCCTGACTTTTTGCTGGTACTGCAACTTGTGCACACGTCATGTTAATTTCCGAGGACCTGCTCAGAGGACGAGTCAAATGAACACTGGGAACAAGTGGCAGCCATGAGCCCTAATACGTCTTGAATTTAAATAAGCAGTGACTTTAGGAAACTCCACTTTATGTGCCAGTGAAGTATGTTCAGACTATCACAAGTCCCTGGGGTGAATAACCCTTCTGTAATACATCTGGCACGGTGTATGGTTTGGGTACAGGGGCAGCATAGCGGATAAAGGGAGCCCAGAAACTGCAAATCCCCGACCTTTTACAGAGTAGGTCTGTAGTCCCAGCCGTAGTCTACAGCCTAAGCTTAAACATCCTGTCCACCTTGTAGAGTCAGGAGGTGAGCTCAGCTTACACAAAATGGGGCAGAGCGTGGAGAGAAGTGTAGTGGAAGATGAGAAGACTGGATTTACTTGATGTTGAGGATAAAAGACTAAAAGTAAGGGCATTTATGGGCATACATATTTTAAGCCTTGTGGGGCACAGATAGTTTACTTTTTAATCTTTTCTATTGTACTTTGAACTCACCATCTCTTTTGTTTAACCTTCTAATAAGCTCCTGATCATTTTATAATATTAGTGTCCTTGGGTGATCTAAGGAGTGTCTCTCACAGACCACAGCGTCTGTTAATAATTAAAAAAAAAAGCCCAAAGTGGGTTGGAAAGAAGGCAGAATAGCTCCTGACTGATATGCAGCAGCACATGGCTTCAGACTGGAAGACCCTTTCAGACCATTAAAGACGAGGTGTCCAGGAGTAGTGGAGGGAGGCTAATGATTACTCTATAGCCCATTTAGGAGGCAGCATATGACTTGGAGGAGTGACGGAATGTTGTCCTTTTAAAAAAGATAGTTCAGAAGTTTCCTGCAATACCTGCCATTGCTGTTTAATGGGGACTAAGAAGTGCAGACATACCAGGGGAATGTGCCATGGGCTCCATGTAGCTGAAGGAGGTCTAATCCATCCTGGGCAGGCGCTTTATCGATCGCTGGATCTATCTTTGGGAGGAGTGTGTGTGTAAAGGCCCATGCAAGAGGAGGAGGCAAAGAATCAAATCACGCAGATTTGAATCATAAACAAGCACACTATTAAACTACACTACAGCTCATTTAAATGTCTTCTTCTGTTACAACCAAAAACAGGTTGAAATGATGCAAAACTGCTAATCATGTAAATGTAGAATACATTAGTGGGTATGACATTAGTGCCCTCATAATCAATCATGGAAACAAAATCTTTCTACTCCTGTAAAAGTTAAAACCAATGAATGACAATTCCATAAAAACATTGGAGAAGACAACTCAGTCTGATAATCTTTGTCCAAAAAAAAGCATATATACTTAGGTCCTCAGTACCTGTTTTTTTTTTTTTGCTACTTAGGCCTGAGTAAACTGGAGGCAAACATTTTAAAGTGCTAAAAATTCAATGGTTTTGTACGATTAAAAAAAAAAAAAAAACAAGGAAACCGCTAACCAAGCCCAAACCTGCTTAGCTCGTATGATGAGACGGAATCAGAACTGTTCAGAGTGGTGAGGCCATAAGCAGGACGTGTTGTTTTCTTGCTCAGCTTTAGAGCCATACAACTACAAACAGACATACATGTCACTCAATAAAGACAAATCTTTTAATGTAAGCATTTATGTGGGAATTTCTACCAGTGTTAAAACTTGAAGTTTAAAATGAAAATGAAAAATGGATAGTAATACAATCCCAAAATGGTGACACTCACATACAAATAAGCAAATAAATGGAAAAGTGAATAAAGTCAAGTCAAATGCCTTTAATGTGAGGACATGAGCTGTTGTTCTGTACCTCGTGTCATCTGTCTGAGGATCTTAAAGTGACATATTAATGGCGACTTAACAAGATAAATTACAGTACTTCTTAATTAAAGGTGTGGTCTAATTGAGTCAGTTGTTCTGTTGCATTATCACAACAATGGCAGGTTGGACTGTCACACATGTGCAAATAGGAGGCAGCTAAAGGGCTTCAGTACTTGTTATACCACACCAGACCAGACCAGGGGTGGCAGGATGTGTTGATTGTCCTCCTCAGTTCCTTACAGACCATTCCGGAAATCCCACCAGGTTCTAGCACCTTGGATGATGTCACTTCCAGTTCCGGCCCAGATGACGTCACTTCCTCTACGGGCCTTTAAAACCGCCAGCTTACCTCCAGTCTGGCAGTTCTGTTTTGGACTCGGTCTTGTGAACATCTCTCTTCAATTATTTTAAACTTTGCAGCCAGGATATAATAAATGGGTGGCTGCCTCAAACCTTTAAGATGTCTGGAGTGAATTACTTGTTACAGGACATTAAGATTCTTCTTCTTTCGGCTGCTTCTGTTAAGGGTTGCCACAGTGGATCATCTTTGCCATATCGTCCTTTCTTCTGCATCTTGCTCTGTTACACCCAACACCTGCATGTCCACAGGACATTTAAGATTCTAATTCTACTGAAAATAAAATGTATACTAGCACACATCAAAAAACAAGCCAAGGCACATGCAATATATATAAATAATTTTATAATCTTTCCAAAAGAATATACAGACATTTTATGAATTATGCTCCAAAATCCTGGCATTAAGTGTTATTTATGACAAAAAGAAATTCTCATCTCATTGCATTTCTGAAAAATAAACATTTTTGAAGACCTCAATCAGTAATTGTTCCCAGGAGCTGCTGATTGCCATGACTACCACACCTCTTCATAAATAGAAGTGCGAGTCGGTTAAAGGGAAAAAGAAAAGAACAAGAAAGAACGGGAGGTTGCAGGAGGAGGCAGGAAGCAGGAGAGAGAGAGAGAGAGAGAGAGAGAGAGTGAGCGAGCGAGCGAGAGAGAGAAAGAGAGAGAGAGCTGCTGAGCAGGGAGCCTTGGTGTTTGTCTCAGTGTTATTCAATGTTTTTACATTTAGTTTACTATTACACTGTGCATTCTATGGTATAATTAACTATATTTGTGCTTAAAAATCTTTAAAGAAAATATGTTTACATACAGTTCATACGGTCTGGAATGGATTAATTGTATTTACATACAATCCAATGGAGGAAATTACTTCGGGTCATGACCAAATCGGGTTACAACCAGAGTTTTGTAACGAATTATGGTCGTGACTCGAGGTTCCACTAAGATTTGCTTAAAATCATTTTAAAAATAAAAACAGTGTTTTGTTCATTATTTAAAGAGTGACTTCATTTTAAATTTCCAGCTATCTTTCTCAACATATTTTGACTAATTCAGTTGTAAATGCAATGCAGTGCACAAGGGTTTACCCCTTTGAGAATCAGAAGACGTACCTCTAGCAGCATCACAAATACCCGTAGTTAGTTTTTAAAAACAATCATGAATCTTGAAAGCTCTGGCCTAATTCAGTTTGTTGTTTACATGTCACCACATTTAAACCAACATGGGTACATACTGGCTTCCCCAAAAATATCTCCATATTTCAACTATTTGTGAGTATAAAAAAATCTTTGTACTTTTCTCAGTTTGGCCACATCTCTTATAGGCTTAAAGGAATTCACTGGAGCAGATGATTCACTTGAAGGGTTTGATATTTTTTAATATTTGGTAAGTTTTAAGGCTTTTCTTTATAAAGAAACTGCAGTACCCAAAAGCCCCTCCATAAAACACAGATGCAGGTAACAAATAAATATACACCATGATTGTGAATGAATTACTGAATGGAAAAATAAACTTGAAGGATACGTTTCTATTGATCAGATCAGATCTCTGCTCCTCTTAGAAACTTTTCAGAAATTAATCAGATTCAGACTGTTGAGTCAAAAGTCAAACCAATGATCATCACAAGGCAAAAAAAACAAATCTGTGAAAAACATTTGTTGTCCAAAAAAAAAAATCAGAACAAGCAACAAGTCTTATTAAGCAAAGCAAACCCTTAGAGATGTAATTCAGTTTCTGAACATTAGATTGGCTGAAATGAAAGACTACAGCTGCTAAAGTTGGCCCATTCCTGCAACTGGCCTCCGGGTTTATGTTTCAGAACACATCTGCTTGAGGTAAGCCTGTCACCCCAATACTTTAAATCAGAATCAAAGATGACATTGGGAGTAATTTGGAAATATAGCACAAGGTGACAAAATGTGTTTACGCAAATCTTCAACAAGCATCAGGGTTACTGCTGCCTTCTTTTTAAAGTGAATAACTGAAAAATCCAGCATATTTTAAAGAAATCTCAAGCATCAATTCTGATGAATTCTACTACTTAATTATATTTTCTTTTTTTCATTTTAAACCATAACGGTTTATGTGTTACAAAATCTGACTTGCTGGCGTAGTAGACATTTGGTAATTGTTCCCAATAAGTAATAAGTAATCTGGTCCTGTTTATTCAATAAAAGATCACACGGTTTGTGAGAGAAAAGTATGAAAAATAAAAATGGGAACCTTGCCTTAGTAGAAATTACATGTTTGGAAAGTATTAGTATTACCATAATACTTGTTTGCTTTCTCCTTGACAGGGCAATCATTTCTTTCAGACAGACTCAAAGTATTTCTGTCTGATTTGGAGCACTCCAAGTCAGGCCTGCTGTACATTTGAAGTCCACATTTGACCTCAAAGCATCACTCGATAAAACCTTATTTAAAAAAATATGCCAACCAAAAATACCTGTTTACAATGTTAGAAGAGCTCCTAAAAGACTTTCCATCATTGAATACAGTATTATTAAATATAAAATAAGTGACATTAAGCTTGGTAATAAGAAGAGGGTCTTTACTTTCCTGTGTTCAAAAGAGAAGCTTCCTGTAACTGACTGATTTCATAGCCTTAGTCATCAAGCCCTTGTGAGTGTACATGGAGACATTTACACACACACACACACAGAGTTGACACACTGTAGTAAATATAGGTCCCATTATCAAGACTAAACATTTTTATAACTCATTTCCTGTATTTATATATATATATATATATATATATATATATATATATATATATATATATATATATATATATATATATACAGTACATAAAAAAGACAGACTGGTAGTAGTTCAGTACAGTTTGACTGCAAATTAACATAAATGATGCAATCTGATCCTAAAAAGATACTTTTACCAAAATAATTAATTTAGAAGGTCTTGTGAATATCACAATGTAAAAATATACAGTATAGTGAAACATTACATTTTTGTATTAATTCAAGCAGAAAGAGGCTATAAACATATAATAATATAAACTGTATCTGTGCATGCAGTATAGTTCATTTCTGTCAGTTCAGCAGTTACACTTTGCTGGGTGTATATTCCTCATTAATGTTTGTGATGTAACATCAAATGGAATGCATTCTGTAATGCTTGCAAGTATATAAAATTCATTGCAGTTTTCATTTCAACAGATGGTGCGCCTCAAACATCAGCACACTGTTCAGAATCCTATACATGCTGTAAATATTTTTGTATATTTACAATATCAATGCTATATATTTCTGGCAACAGGCAAGCTGAAAATATAACTTAATAAAGGAAAGTTTAAATAGAAAAAATACAGGAAACAAAAATAAGAGTTTGATGATAGAAGGAAAATGAATCTCATTTAAATAAAAAAAAATCCATGAGCTTAAAGGTCTTCCGGGTTCTGAGTTTGAGACCCCCACAGTTATACCATCGATGGGCTCCAATGTGATTAGTTCATTCTCAATCAGTCTTTGGTATTTCCTATAGTTATTTTTTCTGTTTCAAATGCCTTTTATTAGGTAACTGTGTAGGCTATATGTGCCATCTGTTGGAATGAAAATTACAATGTATTTTATTAGCACATAGGATAAACACCTTGGAACTGGTGCTTTAGAATGAGCCCCTTGCGTGAGTGTTTGGTGAGTGATGCCATAGGTGCTGCAGATAGCAGACACAATCTGTTGCATTAAATTTCAATCAGATGATGCTCCTGCACTTAGACTAACAGGTCCAGTTAATATATAAATGATGTTGGCAAATTTAGAAAATCAGTGTTATTTCATTTAGCTTAGGTATTCTGCAATTTTATAAAAGAAATGTGAAGCTTGGCTTAATGGATATTACTTGTTTGGAAAATATTTGCATGAGCCAGCCCAACTGGAAGGGAAGAAGATATTATATTTTAAATGGGCTAGGCTCACTACAATGAGTCCAAGCTATTTAAAAATAAGTTTCCAGTCCAGGCAAAACAAGCTCTGAACACAAATTGCTGCTATAAAGTGAAGCGGGTAAATAGCAACTTACATAGCAGGCAGTTGAAGAAAAAATGACTCAAAGGCTGATTAAATACAAATCTGTCAATGAATATGCAAATCTTAATTACAACCAAGTAAATGACAAAAGCATCAGCATAGAAGTGATCCTCGATATCCTCAGTATACACTCGTGCAATAATAAATACGAAATCAAACACACATTTTAAAACAATGTTTATGAAGCAAGAAAAGAGACAGAGAGAGAGACAGAGTAAGTAATCTTCTAAGAGTGGTTTCTTATATATTCACAGTCCTCGAAACTGTGTATTGTGTGTGTATATATATATATATATATATATATATATATATACACACACACACACACACACCACACTACTATTACTACTGCAGCTGCAGTAAATTACTGATGTTTTAATGATTTGATTTTTTTAATAAGCTAGGACAAGTTTTCCATTTTAAGTATACCCTTATATATTTAGAATGCTTTTTTTTTTTTTTAGAAGTAATAATACTGTACAAAAAACAATCCTCTATTTAACATGGTTAAATATGAGTGTTTAAAAATCATACCATACTCCATTTTTCAAAAATCAAGTAATATTGCACTTTGAGAAAAACCTTTGTGATGTGAACGTTCCTGATGCTGTCAGACTCAACGTACATTTATGGACGTGTCAATACTGTATACATCTCAGAAAACACTGGAAAGCTGTCATCAGAGAAAGTGGAGGGTCCACAGTATTATAAATACCCGAGTTTCTGCCTGAACACTAGACTGTACATAGAGAGTCCTACAGCCGGCTCTTCCTTCGGAGAAGAGTCATGTCTTATCATTTGTGAGAGAAACGTCAGGGGACATTCAACCAGTCTATAGTGGCTAGTGTACCGTTTTGCTCTGTGGTTTCTTGGGTTAGTAATACTAACAAAGTGAATAACGGGCGCCTGATTAAACTGATCAGGAAGGCCACGTGTCCCTGAACTGATAATGGACTCACTGCAGATAGTGACACAAACTAGAATGATGGTAAAACCAGAAGCTGACTTGACTAATGCTGTCCATCCTCTTCATGAATTTGCCCAGGAGCACCTTCATCCACTGGCAGTTACCAACCAAAAAGTGCTAAGCAGTTTCGTTTCTGCCCATAGCAATAAGACACGGCACAAGTCGTTCTATCATTGTTTTTGATTCTACCCTCTGTTTTTAACCACTGTTTCACCATGCCCAGGGCTGTCTTAAAATATGGGCACAAAGTGCACTGGCACGGAGCTCGAGGAGCATGGGGGTCCACTATGTTTCTGATTTGCTATCAAAACAGAGGCCCCATTGCACTACTTTATCTGGAGGCCTAAGTTGCTGTTAAGATGGCCCGGCATAATTTGTTTATATTTTTGACTGGGACAGTTTCAATCAACTCAGAAATATCTCATTTATCAATCTATTTTATAAACCCCATTTTCAATTTTAAGATAATGATAAGTCAATGCTAAGCTTAGCCTAGCCTAGCAGTATTGAGCATTTGGCCACGAATAGGATGGCAGTTCATGGTAGGGCACACTTACACAAGTTAATTCTCATTGTCCTTGTTTATTATTGCATGTGTTTGCACTTTTGAAGAAACCCATACAAGTCAAGTGTGACCAAGCAAATATCATAAAGGAGGCACCTACCTGAATTTGAAAGGTGCACATGCAACAGTATTGACTAGATAAAAAGAGACTATAAAAAGTAATGGCCCTACAGACCTATAAAATGAATCATATGTTGGTTATTAAATTGCCAGAGCACACTCAACTCACACTAGCAAAGACATACGCATGGGCATATTAAAGAACTAGAAGAAATCGCACAGAAACATAGGGAGAACATGCAAACTCCATGTACTGGCTAGTCCTAGACTCAAACTGATGTTCCTGGTGTTGTGAAAACCAAATCAAAAATGTCCATATACTGTACTGTAAACCAATGACTTAATAATGTGAACAACATCAAAATAAACTTTACTTTACAGGCTGGATAAAAGTCTCAACTAATAAAAGGTAAGTTTTTAAACATTTAAATATATCCCACTGCAGACAAAAATATACCGTTAAAAATAAGTCACAAACCATGTTTCATTGTACAATATCATCACACAGTATGTTCACGTAAAGAAAATGTAAAGTATGTTGCATTACTGAACCTGGTGAATGTGTAACCAAGCTTCGAATAAAATTTCACACACCACCTCTGCCTATATCAGTATACCAGAACTTCCGTTGGGCAGCCACTGTTTGACTGTCCCCAGATTAACAGCCAGCATATCACTTCTCTATGCAGCTCTATATTTGTCAGACCAAATCCAGAAAAAAACAACTGGCTATAGTAGTGTGAAATTTCAATAGTTCATTCTAAAAAAACTGTATTACAGTGAAGTAAAATAACATAAAAGAAGCAGGCCTCAAGTATAAACAAAAATGTACACACTAAGTATGCAACTGGAAACCAGACAACTGCAGGTTTCAAGACAACCTGAAAGCAGGAATCACAAAGCAGGAGGGTGGTGGGATCAGAAGCAGCAGTCTTTGGCCAACTTTCAATGCTGCCTATATGAATTAAACATATAATTACTTTCTAGACCTGCAGCTAAGAAACCCAGCAAAAAATAACATATTTCAAACAGACAGTAAAACAATGTTAAAGATTTTCATATAACAATATTTACTATGCATCATTTCAAAAGTATAACACTACCAATTCTTTTCTGACAGATGAACTCCTATTTATAGTACACCTTTTTAAATATAAACTGCCAGAATGAGAATGTGTAAAGCTTTTATGTGAAATTACATTGAACATGGCTCAAGACTTTCCACAAACTGCCTGTCTTGGAGCTTGCTTGTTTCACTGTTCCACAAATGATTTCATATACATGACACATAAGAACAAAGGGACAAAAAAACATAATCAGCTTAGCCTGAAATGTCACAAAAAAGGAAACATCTTTGTAAGATCACAATTTTTATTTAATTACTAAAACTATAAAAAAATTAAATTATCTTGATTTAAAAAAGTGATATTATATCCCAAAACATGGTGCCAGTAAAAATATTTACATCACAGCTAAAATCTTCCATCTTTAGCATCGCCAATTGCTCCCCAGACATCAAACACAAACTCATCAGGGAATGCAAAGTCTCCAAGTGTTTCATCCAGTGCCATTGCAAACTCATCTGGGTTCTTTTTGTCTTTTCCAACTTCCACCATTGTTGCAGCTGTCCAAGAAACATAACAAACAATCACAAAACAATAGAGAGAGAAAACAATAGTTTTATTATTGAAAAATACAATACTAAAAAGAACGTTGTCTCTTTGATAATGAAAGTTAACTACTTTTGAAGCTTCTTTCAACACAACACATCAAAAAAGGGTTACTCAGATCTTCAACATATCTTGACAATAGTTAATAAAGTTATGAACATTAACAAGATAGAAGGCCAAAAGACGTATGAATAATGCGTTAAAATGTGACATTACATAAAAATTTGAGACTATCATTTAAAGTCTTGTTTGTGAAGCACATAGACAGTGCAATATGCCAAAGTAATACTTCCATTGGAATTTGAGATGACCTCCTCTCTTGTGAGAGAAAGCTCATGAAGAAGGCATAAGGCTCCCTGCCCAACTACAAAGCTAAGAGATGTGTTGAATGCAGAGGAAAGCGAACACAGAAAAGACTAAAGTAGCCCTTTAAATAACACACTATAGACTGCTTACATGGGTGTTCGGTGTGATTTTCAAGAGGACCTGTTACACATTTTTGGGTACTGAAAAAAAAAAACACTTGACAGTCACAGACATGACGAAACAGTTCCACTTTTTTTTCCCTTGAAAATACGTGTTTCTTCTTTTACCCTCCCTTGGTATATCGACTAAGATCATCAGCAACTTTTACAGCTGTATTGTTGAGAGCATCTTGACCAGCTACATCACCGTGTGGTACGGCAATACTATTGCCATGGACCGCCAACACTGCAGAGAGTGGTAAAGACTGCTGAGAACATCACCAGGGGCTTCATGTATAAATGGTGCGTACGCACAAAAATGTTGCGTAAGAACGTTTCCACGTTCAAATCCTTATGTATAAAACCTAAACTTGCCATAAAGCCACACACATTTTCATGGTAGCTCATACCCTGGCATACGCAAGTTCTCAGCTCGGTTTTGCAGGCTGGCGGCACGCAGCGTCAAAACAGTGCCACTGTTCCAGTGTGGTTTTCCTTTCTTTTTTAGATCCACATCCCTGATGCAGCTTTATAAATACACTGAAATTAACTGCATATTGTTTATTAGTTTAATGCATCTGATTGTAATTAACCTGTAACAATATAATGGTCCACAGAATGGTCAAACTATTCTAAATACCATAGCTGCTTTAGCGTTGTTACGCTCACTGCACCTTCTTCTTCTTCTTACAGCACTCTAGTTAGGGGTTGCCACAGCAGATCATCTTTTTCCATATTGCTCTCACTGCACCACTTGGAGTATTTATATCACTGTATCTGAGTGGGGAATCACAGCTCAGCAGCTGATCGGTATACAGCATCTAGCACACGCTGCCTCAGCCCTGCTGTCTATTGAACTGCTCTCATATAGCAAATGCTTCAGAGCCTTTCCTGTACGGACCTTGCGGTTCAGAAACAGTTTCATCCCAAGAACTATAAACGCACTAAATCAGTCCATCAAGTGCTCCTTGTAGAATGCTTTGTACTTATAATTACAATCACCTCACTGTAAACTTGCACTACAGTTATAATACTGCACAACCTGAGCCACTTTATAAAGCGCGTATTTATATATGATTATGATATCATTTTTAAGATGAAATGCAGCAAAATAAAACTTATTTCATCAAAGTAGCACACGGCGCAGCAAGCATCTTGTGTGAGGCATGAACGATCACTGCGCCACCATGTTCTCATGTTTAATAACATGCTTTAACTCCCATCATCATGAAAACGATATCAAGTATACATCTCAGTATTTTAATTATTCAGAGAGCTGTAATATTACGAATGTAATGGATTCTGTGTCCTGTCGGAGGTAGAGAAAGCCCGTTTAAGAAGCACATATTGATTCACACACATACAGCACATAGAAAATCAAATACAAAACAAAGCATTTAACGTGCTACTTTAGTTACGATGGTATTTGAGAAACTAGTAAATTCAACAATTTTAAAATGAAGTTTTAATTAAAAAATAAATGTGATTAAAGTGGAAATTTCGAGATTAAAGTTGACATTTCGTGCTTTTTTCCACACTGTGTTCCTATTTTTTTTTTCTCTATACTCTAATAAGCTTTCATATGAAACTCCGACATTGGGCTACGACTCACCTTTTCACGGCGACTTTGATATCTGACAACTTCTTTTTTATTTTAGGCACTGTGAGACTTTGTGAACTCGAGCTTTCGAGTTTGTCCGACACTCTATGTCACTCGATCAACTTCCTTTTGTTGTTTATACCACTGTTTAAACCAACAAATAGTACGTTTTTCTTTGCCTTCACTCGGTATTCACTGAACTTCTTCTGTTTCTTCCCCGTGCTTTTGCCATTGCCTTTTCACAGAATGCTGAGCTTAAGGACAATTTATATTGATTTGCATATTCAAAGAGGTATAGTTCTAGGAGGAGACGGGGCGGGACAGCAGGCGCGTGCACGTGCATTTCTTTTCACTCTGACCAGGATGTATGTAGCGGAAGAACGTGGAAGTGGGCGAAAGCACAGATTTATGCACCTGGATTTTTTTGTGCGTAAGCACATTTCCGCTTTTGTCTGCATGCCATATTATAGTGTGAATTCTGCGCACCCTGTTATGCATGAGGCCCCAGGACTCCACTGCCCTCTCTGCAGAGCATCTACAACTGCAGAGTCTGAAGGAGAACTGCCTCGATCCTCAGGGACCCCACCCAACCCGAACACGAACTGTTCACACTTCTACCCTCAGGCAGGAGGTATAGAAGTATGAAATGCAGGACTTCCAGGCTAAAGAACTCTTCCTTTCCCAAGGTCATTAGACTCCTAAATAACTGTCTGGAGTTTATAACCATGGTTCACCTCATTCTTTCTATCTCACACAACTGTATTTGATTTGTCCATCACACACCTACCTGCACATTACACTTTATACTTTATGATGCTTCTTTTACTTATTATCTATTTGCTCCTTATTATTTATGTTTATCTTTATACATTGGTTTGTTAACCATTGGCATTTGGTGAGGACAGCAAAAAAAGAATTTCATTGTACAGGGAAGCGTGTTTCCTTACTCTACACATGACAATAAACTTAAACATGAACTGCCCTCTTGCACTACATGCTCACTTCAATGTAGGTAAGTTGCCATAATATTTAGAAATTAGCATTTAGAAATTAACAAAGTAAAAAAGTCTCACCCAGTTCTGTGTCACGGATTCCCATGTAACTTTCAAGAAGGTCATCCACCTTTTTAATTGCTTTCTCTTCAAATTCAGTGGGCTGTAAACGTTCATAATGTTACAATAAATACAGACATAATGCTTACCATCACTACAAGTTTAGAAACATACACTTTATAATATTTTTTTGCTACTATATGATTATAGATTTTATGTAGGCAGTAATACATTGCAGTGCTACAGAGTTAGAGTTCACTACCTCACACTTAAGAAAGATGGCTGCTGCTTCCTAGACTATAACAAAGTTTCTGCAGTCCAGCTGTCTAACTAATAGTAACACTATGTGCTTTCAAAAATGACATAAGGGCTGTCAGCGTAAAGCTAAGGTATTGGAATTATGAAGGAGGAAATGTTATGAATGTTATCATGGAAACCTGTACAAGTATATTTTAATTTATCCCATATTAATACCAATTTATAGTTTTTTAAAACAAAATCTTAATGATGTTTTCCTCCAACATTTCCTAAAGCATATAGGCTAGGTTAACTCACAATTCCAAAGTACCGTTTGTGTGAGTGTGCATGTAAATGGAACCTGTGATGGAGTGGCAGCTTCATGCTTTGGGCACACTGCTGCCTGGGAAATAAACAAGGTACCCATCCACCACAATGGATTTGATTAAGGTCGGAAATTTTTCTTTTAAGCTATATCTTAAGGTGCTTTCACACTCCTAGTCTATTTCCTTTGTTCCAAATCAAGGGATGATTCAATTTCCAGTTAGTATAATTGCTTTTTACACTGCAAACATATAAATAAAAATCCCATGGGTGTGTCGTGGAACTTCTCTCATTGGGCAGAAAGTTTTATTTTTTGCCAAGGAGAAAAATAAAAGTTCAACAATAGTTGGGGAGTAGTGGCTCTGAGACTAAGGATCTGTGCCGACAATCGGAAGGTTGCTGGTTCGAATTCCTTAAATGCCAGAAGTGAGTCTACTACACTAGGCCCTTGAGCAAGGCCCTTATCCTGCCTTTGCTTTGTCCTGGATATGATGTTAATCTTCATCCAGCCCTGCAAGCAGATCCTCCAACTTACAGGGAAAACTTGGGGGTTAGTGGCAGGATTGGCTTTTTAGCCACTGCAAAAATCCCCCCACTGTTTGGGTCCCAATCCAGGTGGTTCGGCGTGTGGGTGCAGCATTAGGCTATCAGCGCATGCTGTCAATGCAATAGTTGTGTTCTCTCACCACATTATTTTCTGTAATTATTTATTTACCTAGCACAGCTCTTGAGCAAGACACCTATTATCAAATAACTAAAAACTACTTTAAAAATTCGGACATGATTGACAGTAGGCTTTCTGCCACAGGAACCAAGTTACCAGAACTACTCTATAACATTTCAGTAATTATTTACCACCATGATGCTGATCTTTCTAATTATAAAGTAAGTCATTACAATAGCAATTGACGAGAAGAATTCATAATTAATTGCAGTAATTAATTGCAGAATTACTATATTTGAGTGCCTCTTTCTATTACACGGTTTGGCTCAAAAACTAATCAGCACATCATCATCTCATAACAGGCTTAAGATTCGAGTTTGGTATTTTTCTGTCCAGCTGTTTTAGCTCTAGACCATCCTGACATACAGGCACACACGCACACACACACACCCATCATTGAGTTATCAATGTTTTCCATATCGGGGATTCTAAAATGTCGAGATTTATCAAAAACCAGAGATCAAAAGTTTTGACAAATCTAAAGCTTTTTCTCCTCCCCCAGGTTAGGTTAGGTTAGGGTGGGGTAGGGTGCAAAGCAACAATGTGGTACTACACATGGTATAAGAAAGGCACGTTTCAAATAGCTGAGTTTACAAAAGAAGACAATCTCTGATGAGGACGCTCACTGATGTGCTTCAGCTTATAACAGAAGACTTGTCAGGTGAGTTTCATGTAATTATGGGATGTTGTGTATTTCCTCTCCGGTAGCCATCATATGAATGTAACCCCAATTGTAGGTTACCTCAAATCACATCTGATGTCGTAATTTCTATAACTGTCAATATTCCTTTTGGATTGTTTGATTAACATTTACTGCATGTGTCAAAGTTACTGTGTCTCTGTATCCACATAGCGCACAAAAAGCAATCACATTGCGCATCACTTTTGTAGTGTAAGATTAGGGGGTTTGATCATCAGCCTCACTGGGCACTCCTGTTCATTTCTTGCCAACTCTGTACGTGTTTTGATTGACCCGCTCACAAGTGAACTTGACTGGTAATTTGACATGATTGGATCACGCAGTTTGTGCAGATTTGTCAGCTGCATATCTATGCTAAATCACCGGTTCTACTACATCCCAAAGGTGTTCTATGATTTTAGATCTGGTGACTGGGAGGACCACTGAAGAACTCTGTAATCATCATTATGTTTATGAAACCAGATTGAGGAGACTTTTATTTTTGACATGGTGCATTATCATGCTGAAAATAGCCATTAGAAGATGGGTAAATTGTTGCCATGAAGGGATGCACATGGGCAGCAACAATACTCAAATAAACCATGGCTTTCAAGTGATGATAACTGGCATAAGAGAGCACGTGTGCCAATAAAACATTCCCCACACCATTACACCACCTCCTCCAGGCCAGCATGGACTGTTGGCACAAAGCAGGCTGGGTGCAGGGATTCATGATGTTACAACCAAATTTGGACCTTACCAGTTGTGTGCCTCAGCAGAAGCTGGGATTCATCAGATCAGGCTACATTTTTCCAGTCTTTAGGCGAGACTGTGCCTACTGCAGCCTCAGGTTTCTATTCTTGGCAGATAGGACTGAAACTCAACATTTTATTTTGCTGTTGTGGTCCGTCTGCCTGAAAGTTTAACAAGTTTTAAATTCTGGGATGTTTTTCTGCTCACCACACTCTAACGATTCTCCTCTAACCTCTTTCATAAACAAGGCATTTCCGTCCACATAACTGCTGCTCACTATATGTTTTTGTTTATCATGCCGTTCTGAGTAAACCCTAGAGAGTGTTGCGTGTGAAATTCCTAGGAAATCATCAGCAGCCCATCTGGTACGAACAAACATGCCACAGTCGAAATCACTGTGATCACATTTTTACCCATTCTGTTGTCTGAGGTGAACATTAATTGAAGTTCCTGACCAGTATCTGCATGATTTTATGCATTGTGCCACATGAATGGTAGAATTAGATAATAGCATGGATAAGCAGGTGTACAGACATTCCTAATAATCTGAGCATACAGCTCTTTATGCATACTTAAAATTACATGTACATACATCTTCTAACTTACTTATTCAATTTAAGATTTCAAAGGCACAAAAATAAAATGGACACCACAAATATGCAAACTACTTTGGTACTTACAACTTCTTCCACTGTTGCTGGACCCTTAGACCGAAGCCGTAGTGTGCCACGTCCTGTGCCAATTTTTGCTTCTCCTCCAGACTTTGCCCCTTTACGTGGTTCCAGCATTTCTGTGAATGTAAAACAATTAAAAGTAATAAAAACATTTAACGATATACTTTTTTGGATTTAAACTACTTTCATTTATTTTAAATACTTTACAACCATTATTAGAATTATTGTACTTCTTTGCCAACATAAATATTCAGTAGATCTAGGGGAGAAAAAAAAGACACTAAGGAGTTCACAAAGAATAGTTTTACATTTTAGAAGTATACTGAAATTGTAAATCTTGCAGAGAATCTCAAAATCTTTAAATCACACTTGCAAAGACGTAAAAAGACTTAGCAGACTAAATGCTTAAGATGATCAGGATATGGTAATTCTTAACAGACTTTAGGTTTAACATTCTACTAATAAGAAGAAAACAGACAAAAGCACTTAAATGTAAATTCTGCGTGATAAGACTTACTGCAGTAAATAAATGTCCATCCATCTCCCCACCCAATCTATTACTTTCATAGACAGATGTACTTTTATTTGTCCCAAGGTGACTAAATGTAGATACAATTCACTCGTAGAACTCAAGTACCTTTTACGTTATGTTCACTGGTTCATTTTAGTAGCAATTTCAAGACCCATCATCTAACAAAACAAAACTGTAAAACGTTTTGCTTTCTCTTTAGTGAAAGAAGTTATCAACGTACATTTTAGAGTATGACATATGTTGCAATTACAAGATATGCACGCTGCAAGGACCTATAAGACTACTGTAGCACCTTCAGTATTCAGCTGCAGGAACCCAAACTCTGCAATCATCTTCCTGATAGTTTACTTTAAAACATGCCTCATAGCTTTCTGGATTTTAAATGTACACTAAAGTCTTATTAGAGTTTGTGGTCTGTCTGGTTGCACTTCAGTAATGTCTCTTAATCTATATCTATATATAGATATCTATATCTATCTCTATCTCTATCTCTATATATCTATATATATATCTATATATATATATATATATATATATATATATATATATATATATATATATATATATATATATATATAATACGTGTCATTGCCAGAAGGTTTGCTGTGTCTCCTGCACAGTCTCAAGGGCATGGAGGAGATTCTAGGAGACAAGCAGTTACTCTAGGAGAGCTGGAGAGGGCCATAGAAGGTCCATAACCCATCAGCAGGACCAGTATCTGCTCCTTTGGGCAAGGAGGAACAGGATGAGCACTGCCAGAGCCCTACAAAATGACCTCCAGCAGGCCACTGGTGTGAATGTCTCTGACCAAACAATCAGAAACAGACTTCATGAGGGTTGCCTGAGGGCCCAAATGTCTACTGCCCTGTGCTCACTGCACAGCACCGGGAGCTCAATTGGCATTTGCCATAGAATACCAGAATTGGCAGGTCCACCACTGGCGTCCTGTGCTTTTCACAGATGAGAGCAGGTTCACCCTGAGTATATGTGAAAGGCGTGAAAGGGTCAGGAGAAGCCGTGGAGAATATTATGCTGCCTGTAACATGATTTTAAATAGGTTATGTGAGTCAGATGTCTTTCCTATTTTTCTTCTTTGTACTGTTGTTTTATTGCTTTATTGAGCAGGTTTCTGCTGCTACCCATGGAACAAAATGTCAGACTGGTTTGGCTTCTTTCTACATTAGGGGTGACTTACATAGTAACATTTCATCAGATTACACATATAATACACAATATGTTTGGATGCTCCAGGAGAGGTCATCCAGAAGGCATAGGTCAACTTAACTATGTGTTATCTTGCTTATATCAAAGGATCATGGACAATGGAGTTGAGGGTTTTGCATTGTTCTCTTTAAAATGGCCAGATTATTTGTTAGTCAGGCCTTCTGATATCCTTTTAGATTTCACAAATTTTAAGTTTTCATTAATCTCTCGTGTTATTTTCCCAAGCAGCTTATACCATAAAGCTACACAAGATTTAGAAATGAATATAGTGAATATGTTGTTAGCAATAAAATACAATAGAAACTGCACTTTGGACAACCTATGTGCAGGATACAGATATTAAGGCTGATGCACATGTGTATTTATAACCATAATAAAGGAATTGCATTCATTTTTGCATTAGGCTTTGTGTGTAAGCATGTGTGCCATTTTCTCCATCTCCATCGATTGGCAAATCTTAGATATTTTTGGTAATTATTCATTACATTTATTGTTGTAATACATGGCCATGCATATGTTACTTGTTCTAGAACAGTCTTTCTCAACCCTTTTGGTGTCGTGACCCTATTTTTCCCATATATGTGTCATTGCCATCCTTGGTGAGTAGAGAATGGTCATCAAAACCAGGGGAGTCCCCTTGATGAATCAAACAAGATCAAAGAATATGCCTTTGGTGCATTCACAGCGACCCAGTGTTTGAGAAACACTAGCAGAGAACAACTTCAATGGCAAAATTTAAACTTCTTGAGGCACAAAAGCAAGGAAAAATATTTCCCAATGAAGACAGTGTTTGCTTAAATTATTATGTTTAAGGAAATGTTTTCTACTTAAACAATTCAATTTAATAAGGACTTTATAAACAGTAAGTATACAGGTATTTATACAACATGCATTTAAGCATGCTATTTCCATGTATACATAACAATATGTAAGCGTACAACTTACTTATCTTTTCTCTCATCCTTCTTTTGTGCTTTAAGCCTTAAGTGCTGTGCCTCTGTCCAATTTTACAGCCTTCTTTCCGTAGATTGCAGGATGTGCTGTTACAACTAGTCTTTAATTATTTTAGTTACAATTTAAGAAGATTTCTTGTATTCCTCTTCAACTATTCATTTAAATAGATGTGTGTACTTATGTATAATAATGCCCTAGGCGTATATAGTTCTGCATCTACTGTTAATCTGAAAGTATCTTCAGTAAAGACCATTATAAAAGAACAAACTGAATGAATAAGTAAACTCAAGTAATTGGAGCTATGCTAATAATGTAAAAATATGTGTTCACAATCAGAAGTAACAGAGGTGTAGAGGTTAAAACAGCCAACTTAGGGATCCAGCGTTCTGCACACATTTTTCTGTACTGTGGTTTTATCTACATCTTTGCGAAGACATGCATTTTAGATTGATCGGTGACTTGAAATTGTCCCCAAGCTAATGCAAGGGTGAGTGTTGCTCTGAGCATGACAGGTCCCTTAATGTAATGGCTGCCTTTCACCTTGTTACTGCCACGACAGACTCTAGCTGCCCAAGATCCTGAAGTGGGTTAAGAGGGTTAAACAAAATTGCCTACCTCTAGTCCCAATGTTTAATTGTAATACAAAAACTTTAGAACAGCCACAGTGAAGCTATGGGCATCTTTTTATTTATTTATTTTTTGATGAAAGCTCCAAGAGTTGGTGGTTTCATGAGTCATCTTCCCAATTTTGTTGAGCAATTAGTTTTGAACAGAAAAGTAAAGTGCTTTTCTGTGAATATCAGTCTAAAGTCAAAACTCATCCCCATAACCATATTAATGTCTTCTTGCTTTGCGTGGCTAGACATAAGGCTACATTTGTGGTTTTAAAAGAGACACGCTTAGAAAGCACAGTGGTATAGTAAACGCAACATTGTGTCCAGTTCTGCTTCAGTGTAAGGTGCTTTCTATGCAAGTTCAAGTAAAGTTTATTCCTCTTTTCAGGATATTAATGGATTGAAAAATGAAATTACCAAAGGAAAAGCATCTTTGTATCGATAAGAGAAGTGATAGCAGTGCTAGAAAGAGGGCTTATGAACATGTGAATAACAGTTAAAAGGGAAATTAGAAATGACAAAAAGTAGTTAAAAGAGAAAATTGTAGAAGATAATCCTAAGAGGTTCTTTCTATATCACAGCTGTAAGAGTACAGTAAAAGGGAAGATAAAACGCATTAAGAACATCCATTTAATTTTTAATCTGCTTATCTAGTACCACTGGCTGCAATGTGGTAACTGATCCCTGGGCAGAATAGTATTAAGTACAACAAAGAAAAATACATTTTTTAAGACAGAGAAATGGAAAATGTTTAGTTTATATTGTTTGGAAGCATTCACTTCTGAACAGATCAGTAGCCTTGCAGTAATGATAGGACATATATCAAATTGGACACTTGAGGTACTGTTGTGATGTGAGATTTTGCATATAAGTTGATAAATATTTTGTATTTATTTGTAACTTAGGCAAAAGTAAGTCAGGAAAGTGAATTTTACGACAGAGATGGGGGAAGTGCTTGAAACAAATGTTTCTCTGCTAGAGTCTCTCTCTCATCCCTCACACAAAGCCAGGTTGCCTAACTGCCAAGCTTTACCTCAACAAATAGTTTTGGGGGATGGCAGGTGTTTAGATGTTCTATTCCCCCATTGGTCTGAAGTATGGCTGTTTGGAACTGGCTTGTATCAGAAGCCTTTAAGTACCATGACGTCCTATTGGCTCTAGGGGTTGGACAGAACATCTATAAATTTGCTTACTTCCTCACTCTCTCTCTCTCTTACCAAACTGATGAACTGAAAGGACAACACAATGAAGAGCACAGCTCGGCAGCCATATTGAGACAGGCATGCGGCCTGTTCTGTAGAAAGCTGACCACAAATGATGCCTTAACTAGAGACATTTTTAAGTAACTAACAAGTCTGTGTGCCGCCTGAACTACACATCACCATTTAATCGGGTTGTATGGTTGCCAATATTCAAATGTACTTTGCATATTGTTATTATTTATGAATATTATTAATAATACATTATTTAAATTGTAACTTAACTCCTGCTTGTCTTTTACTAACACCTAATTGCCTGAGGTTATAGATGTAGAAGGGAAGGTGGGGAAAAGTTATATACTATAATACCTTATAAACAGTGGTCTGGGAGATTTGAGGCATTCTGACAAAGGCTACATATTAATAATACAATAGGGGAAAGTAGAGCAATATATTACTCTACCAAGACAAAACAGGTACCAAAGTGCTGCTACTAGGGTTAGGATGGCTAAAAGCAAATCAGTCATCTAGAAATACCAATGCCCACTCAAATGTATTTCAAGAAGTTACAAATAATATACACAAACCCTTAACATTTTTATTTTTTCAGAAAACACAGCAATATAAGTAGATTCCCAAGAACTGTAAATTACCAAATACTTACCATCATAAGCACCAATGGTACCTGGGCCAAGTACATGCCAAATAGCTTATTATTTAATGGAAGCAAATATAAAAGAAAAGAATGAGAGCCACTAAAAAATTACAGTCAGCACTGACTTAGATATAGGAGTTCATATTTCACATATTCCAGAGCCTTGTAAGGAAGAAGGAGATAAAAACACCTAGCATACATTATTATTTGTGTTGAGTTTCAAAATAACATTAATTGGACACCCTATGAGAGGCCAGTCATCAAATCCAAGACATGAATTCACAGTGGAAATTAGTACATGGGTACAGAAATGGTTTAACGACTTTGTCAAAATGCAAATATGGGGATACATGACATGCAGTAATTAATGTAAAGTCTTACACAAACCCAGCCCTACTGAGGCGAGTCAGGATTAGAAAGTAGACCATATGAGCAAGAATTATGAGCCCTAGTAAATTTTTCATTTTCCAAAACCAGACTCATTAGAGACAAGAACAAGGAACTTAGCAGGATATTGAGTTACAGAGCACACTGTGTGAAGCTGAAACTGTAAGAGGTTATGCATAAGCTATTTAACATATGTTCTCCTTGGAAATTAGAGATCAAAATAATAATAGAAGAACTATATGACTTGTTACAGGCCTGCAGGCATTTGAAAATATTTATTAGAAAAAACTGAAGCAGCAGATGGTTTTCTGCTGAGAAAAACTGATTTTGAGCACTTGACATAAAAAGAGTGTATATGATATCACAAGACTTACTGTTTAAATATCAGGTACAAAATCACTTTGTAATCCATTAATCAGCAAGAACATTGGGACTTAAACAGAAGCTTATTAAAGATAACTTCAGGAAATAGAGACAAGGAACAGGTTGCCAAGAAAACCAGTTGAATTCATTTTCCAGACATTCAAAAAAGTTACAGTGATCTGTTCTCCTCAAAACTGTTCTTGCATTCATAGTCTAACTTTGTGCTGGATCTCAATATAGCCCCGCCATGATTGGCTCTGCTTGCGGTTATGTGCGCCCTATGGTAGGCAAGAAGCCTGGTTAGAGACAGCCTTCCTATGATCTTGATTTTGTGAATATTATGATAGATGGATGAACGGATGGATGCTCATGTCAACCAAATAAACAAATAAATAATAAATATACACTATATTGTACATTATGTGTACTTTATAATATACTGTACATTGTGACACCCCGTGTAGTGGCAAGGTTGGCACCAGACTACACAGTGGCATCTTTGTAGGTAGGGACTGGCTTGGATCAAACTTGACAGAAGTCAGAAATGGAGACACAGACACAAAAAGGTAGTATTCTCCAAAAACAAAAGTGGGTTTTATGTAGAGGTGCAAAAAAAATCACAAAAAAATGCCTCAATCAAAAATAGTGAATGATATTTACTGTGAATTTGCCAGTCCGAAAATGAAAAACAAAGACAAAAATGTATATAAACAAAGCCCCAAAAAAAGAAAATGTGCTACACAAAACACAGTCCCATGAATCCACAAAAATATTTACACAAAAAACAGTGTATATACAAAAAAAACAAACAGTGCACCACAAACCCAAACTATAACATACCTCCACTAAAACAATGCTATCTATACTTTTATACAAAAAGAAAATTTACAAATAAGCCACAAGTTGCTATGTTTGGTATACAGTAGGATAAGCTATACCAACCACATTCTCCACCCTGTTGAGTCCAAAGACGACCCCTAGACGGGGAACAAATCTTACAGCCAACCCTGCAACACACCGCCCTCTTCCATCTATAGCAGCTGACTCCGTTACGTTCTGCACAGGTGCTATGCTTAAACCCTGCAAGGCATGTATTGAATAAGCTAGCAGCCTTCCGTGTGCACACGAGCGCACTTACGTCGCACTCTCCGAAAGTAATTTAATTTTTTCTGTAACTTTCTTGGGACATTATCCTGGGATCCCTTTCTCAAACTAATGCATGCATGCATTAACTAAACTAAATACTTTGCAACTTTCTCTTTGCCAACAGCAGACTTTATTGACTGGCACATGCAGTGTCCTCTAGTAGGCCTGACCTGTAGGTACGCCGACTTGTCACTGGCATCTCACTGCGTGAATCTGCCAAAGCCAAAGTTAAATCCTTATGAAAGCGCACCCTCACACTTCAAAGATTTAAACAAGTAAATGCTTCTTTTTTATTAGTATAAGTGGTTTTTACACTATTCTTATACCCTTTTTTCTATAAAGTGGTAATGACTGGCAGGTGGTTTACCAACATATATACATATGTACACAATTCATCTATAATATAAGGATTATAGAAAATATATCTATGTTATAGTTGTAGTTGTAGTAGTAGTAGTAGTAGTCATGTGCACAGTGAAATTCTTACTTGCATATCAGAACAACACAAACCATCCTGGCACTATCCAGTACCATGAAATAGAAGATTATGTGAAACTATACAGTTACAGATGAGTAAACAAACACTAAACAAAGTCAGACAGATTTATGATTTATTTATCTCTCCTCTAACAGGGCACAACCTAATGAATTGCATTTCTTCTTTTCATTTTTCTGTTTTAAACTTGTAATTTTTGTATTTTTAACTGAGTGGTTAATTCAGATCACTTTCCAGAGATCTGCTTTCACTTTGACATTAAAGAGTCTTCTGCTGTTTATAAAAAATCCAAATTAAGTCCTTTATGATTCATGTTGTAGAACAATAAAATGTGAAAACCTCCACGGAGGTGACTACTCATTATAGGCACTGTAGAGAAGTGCTCAAGCTGCTGTCACGGACTACACCCAAGACAATAGGGAGTCTGCTAAGGACTGACATAGTAAGAGCAGAGAGTTGGCTCTGGATTGTGAAGAAAGAAGTGGACATTTTGCCTAAGTTTATTGAATACAAATATGTCTATGCTTTTATTTGATACATTGTGTACAGGTCTGTCCTTCAAAGGTGGCAAATGAGAGTTATGGTCAATCAACCTGATGACCAGTGGTGCTGGAGAGGCTATCACATGCATGCAATATCATCATTCGATTGTGACTCATTTTATCTTATCAGGAGTAGAGATCCAGAGGTTGCATATTGACAGGAAAACTCAGTTGCACAGAGGAACTCAAAACTTTAACTTGTGAAGAATTTCATTGTGCTGAGTTGGGGGTTTGATGTTAGTGAGATATAAAACATTGCAGCTCAGGTTTGAAAGCCTCATGCGCTACACTAAAGAAAGACAGATACATGCCACTTTGTCCTACATCAGAATAGAATTTTTCATCTTTAACCTCCTATTGTTTTATACTCTCCTGTGCTTGATGTAATATAGCAAAAAGTAATGCATCAGTGATTTCATTCTGTACAACACTGTATATTATTTATATTTTATTTTAGTTTTCCAATTTAGTACTCCGAGATACGGTCCAAATTGTATCCGATCTAATGCTGTTCAGAATTCTGCAGAGCAAAGAAAGGGAATTGTCCTTAACACAAAGAAATGTCATTCTGTAAAAAAGCGTAAAACTCATTTTCTTTCTTCAGAATTTATAAATGATAAAGTTAATATCATATTTGAAAAAACTTTCATAAGCAGAGGCCACTGGTTCAATTTAAATAATGAACAGGATAGTACAACTTTAGTTAAATTCACCTATAATGTGTACTTGGCACTATGAGCAAGGAATACAATGAGGAAAATAAACTTCAGGATTTAAGTACAATCTGTGTAAATCAAACATTATTTATTAAAGTACTGATCAAAACATGCCTGGCACTAGTCATCACTGTCCTTGGTAATATAACAAATGACTAAAAGGTTCAATCATCTCAGTATTCACACCCAACTGCTGTTATGTCGCCCTGGAGAGACAGCATTATGCAAAGGTTTTAGGCCATCCGAAAATATTTTTAAAGCTAGTTATCTGTTTGTGAAAACACTATAGAGACTTGCCAAGTACAGTAAAGTGGGGAGCATGTGCTGATAACGTGTTGCAGTAAGCAACACTTTATTTCCCAGTTAAGACACTGCAGCTTTATTTCTATATATATATATAGATCATATGCCACAATCACTGCTGGCGATGCCCAAAGCAAAATTTGCAAAGCCTGCCAAAAGAGTCTGGGTTCTGACCTGGAAACCTCCTTTAAATTCACTTCACAACAGCAATCTTTTTGGACTGTCTCTTGATTAAATGTACTTCTTGTGAACTTTGGGAGGAATCCACATACATGGATTAATTCAATTGTTGACATTGGGTCCTGCGGTGGGTTGGCACCCTGCCCAGGATTGGTTCCTGCCTTGTGCCCTGTGTTGGCTGGGATTGGCTCCAGTGGACCCCCGTGACCCTGTGTTCGGATTCAGCGGGTTGGAAAATGGATGTTGACATTGGGAGAGAATGACAGACCATTCATTCAATACTGAAGAAACACGTTCAAAGATGATTTTGGCTTTTTATGGGACCACCCTGAAGACTGCAACTTCTTACACAGGCTGATATATAAACATATGTTTTAATTATAACCTGGGTTATGGATTCCTTCAAAAATACGTCTCACTCCAGTTACAGAAATTTTAAAGAGCTCAGCTCCAAATTTAGTTATGCTGTTTCTAATTGCAATTTTTACAGTAGACAGTAAATTCAGTAATGATTGGTTGGTAGGGCGGCACGGTGGCGCAGTGGTAGTGCTGCTGCCTCACAGTAAGGAGATTTGGGTTTGCTTCCCGGGTCCTCCCTGCATGTTCTCCCCGTGTCTGCGTGGGTTTCCTCCCACAGTCCAAAGACATGCAGGTTAGGTGCACTGGCGATCCTAAATTGTCCCTAGTGTGTGCTTGGTGTGTGAGTGTGTGCACCCTGCGGTGGGCTGGCGCCCTGCCCAGGATCTGTTCCTGCCTTGTGCCTGGGATTGGCTTCAGCAGAACCCCCGTGACCCTGCGTTAGGATATGTTGGATGTTAGGATGGAAAATGACTGACTGACTGACTGGTTGGTAATTATAAAAGCAATTTATTGTAACTTACGATACACACCATCATCTCATTTAGTACGAATATCTTCATTGGAGATGTGATTCGGAGCTGGAATCCCGCAAGACTATTACTGTGTAAAAGGTGCTATGGGACTTTTTCACTTTCATGATGGCAAGATGTGGCAGACAGGATTTTAATGTAGAATACAGTATATAGTAAAATGTTCTTGCTTTGAACATTAATAGAAAAATCACATTTATTAAAAATTCTGTCTTGTTTATTAATAATTAGACCATATTATTGCTACTGATACTAAAATCTGATAGTGTCTGACACACTACAATTATTGTACATCAAGTTGAACTGTTTTTCTTTGATCTATGTACAGTATATAGCAAAATGAGGCTGCTTCACTATATGGCTGATATTTTCATTTCATTTCCATTCAGGTCTGGTTCCTGCTGTTCACCTTGCATTACCTGGATAGACGACAGCCTTCTTACAGCTCTAAATTGGATTAAGCTAGTTTGAAAATAGATGGCTGGATACAATTCTTTTCACTTCAAGTATCACTCAGAGAACAAGCATGAAATTAAAATTCATATCGTAAGCGTCAGTAGGCATTGCACCCTAGGAACCAAGTTACACAATCTATATTATAACATTTCATTAATTATTTACCGCTCTGAGGCTGATCTTTCTGATCACAAAATAGGTAATTACAATAGCAATTGTTGAGAAGAATTCATAATAAATTGCAGGATTACGGTATCTGCGGATGCCTCTTTCTCTTACATGATTTGGCTCCAAAACTAATTTTGCACATCATCATCTTTTAACAGTCTTAAGTTTTTAGTTTGGTGTTTTTCCATCCAGTCGTTTTAGCACTAGACCATCCTCAAGAAACTGTGACAACACAGACAGGCACACACCCATCATCGAGATAACATTTTAGAGTCCCTGACAACAAAAACATTGATAAGATTCATTGAAAACTGGAGAATTAAATTTTTGACAAATCTAAAGCTTTCGCTTCTCCCCCATAGATGATAGGTTATGGCGGGTGAGGCCACAAAGCAAAAATTAACTTGAGCTAATTATATATGCAATATACAAACTTGGGGCTGTATTCGTGTATGTCTGACTTTGTCTTTGACTTCCTCTTTAAAACCTTCCATTGTCAACCGGCAATAGTTCATCAATTCATTAATGGACAGATATTGTTGGTTTCCATTTATGTTTATCAGTTTCTACTTTGTTTTCTGTGTGTTTTAAGAAATTTGTATCCTTATATGCACTAATTCTGTATTTAGTAATTAGTACTAGCCAACCCATGCTACGCCGCATAATCAGGCCGCTTTTTAAATGATTTTTAAGCACAGAGGAAAAAATAAACATTTGAAAAATCCGTAATTTAATAAACCACCAAAAAAAGTAACATTGCAACAATGCACGCTACGAACCAACATACAATTGTCCGTGACTGAAAACGGAGGCGCCGTCGCGCCTTCAAAGCGAAGGACGGGGTTGAACGGCGCTCGTTCAGTACGCGCTGTGCGCTTATGTGCCCACCCCCCAACTCCCTACCTGAGTCGCTTTCGTCTGTGTACAGTCCACACACACCTGTGAGTCACGTGGACTGTTAATTTTCTAAACACCGCCTCAGTCGGTTTCCACGTTGAATTTTCATTGTTCTTTGTGGTTCCGGCTGCTTTTTTATATATAAGTCACACGAACTTCGGGGGGCGGCTGGTTTACAAAGGGCACGGACATAATCAGTGTGAGCGTATGACCCGCACGTACTGGGAATTTCTCGTTCGTGGGGAACAATTGCAAGCCACGGTCTCCATCACGAATGGGGTTCAACGGCTTACCTACGCCTCCCCGAGCCGGGTAGACACACGTTGATCCATTCAGCGTAGCGCGCGTGCAGTACCGAACATACAAGTGCATCACAGACCTGTTAATGCTCAATCTCACGTGGCTGAAAGCCACTTGTACCTCTAAGAATTTGGACGCCGACCGCTGTTGGGTCGTGTAACTATTTGGTAGGCGGGAGTCTCGTTCGTTTTCGGAAATAACTAGCCAAATCGCTCCACCAACTAAGAACTGCTATGCACCACCACCCACAGAATCGAGAAAGAGCTATCAATCTGTCAATCCTGTGCGTGTCCGGGCCGGGTGAGGTTTCCTGTGTTGAGTCAAATGAAGCGAAAGGCTCCATACCTGGTAGTGCCCTTCCGTCAATTCCTTTAAGTTTCAGCTTTGTAACCATACTCCCCCCTGAACCCAAAGACTTTGGTTACCCGGTTGGCTGCCCTATTGCAGGGCCTGCATTGGTGAAGCAGGTGAGACGGTAATGAAACAGAGGCACAGGGCTTATTGGTTATTAAAGACTGCTTCCTTCATTGGGTTTTAACCAATGCACGGAACGAACCAACACTCGTCTGTGCGGCCCTCAGGGTGGAACGGGAGGAGAGGAGAAGGACATCCACTCTGCTCCATCCGTCATGCTAGTCTGCTGATTTCTCGTTCAGTATGCACTGCCTGCTGATGTGGCCACCTTCAACTTGTCACTCGAGTCGTTGTCGTCTTTCTACAGTTCAGATGCACCTGTGACTCACGTAGACTTTTCATTGCTCTGTGCAGTTTTGGCTGCCTTTCTATATATAATCCACCAAGACACCCGACCACGGTAGTAGCGAGGTGGGAGGGGGGTGTGTACAAAGTGCAGGAGCATCTAAGAAGACTCATGTTTGTCGCGGATGCGAATTGCTGTATGTAGCGTGTAAAAGAGTTTGCTATGGTCACGCGGTCGTGCGTCATAACCGAAAACTCGTTTTTTAAAGACTGCTTACTTCATTGTGTTCTAACCTCAGTTGTGAAGGAATGTGTTAAGGATCCCATGGGATACCCCTCGCAAACCGTTTTACACGCTGCATATGGCGATTCACCTCCGCGAGAAACATGCCTCTATGAACAGTCAGCGTGGGTCGGAGTTGCATGTTGCCTCTATGACAGACGAATATAAATGACGCCATTTTTTCTGTGTCATCGCATCTGAGTTGGTGGGCGTGGGTTGTCGTATCCAATGGTCTTGGAGTTGGTGGGCGTGGCTCCTTCCTGCATGCGCCATAGGTGTCTCACTTGTCGGCGGCTTAGTGAATCCACGCCCCTTCCGGCGTGGTTTCCATGGTCGTCTTGCCTTAGTGAATTATATATATAGATAATCTATACTAGAATTTTACCTGAGAGTCTGTCCACAGCTCTCTGCAGCTGCACTTAGTGAAGTGTGTAATAGTACAAATCTGCTACAACTTCACTGTTCCTACTTAGTGATAGGATGAAAGCTCCCAGAATGCTCATGCAGAACCTGCACCCCTCATTCTAGTAGAAAATGATGCTTTTCTTATATCGTGTGAAACAAGGATTGTTACAATAATACTGAAAGAAAATATCATCAACCTTTTAAGTATTCATTTACAGAAGTATGAAAAGTAGCAAATAATAACCCTATGTTTGAAACTACTGCTATAATGACAGAAACATTAAATATCCCATAGGAAGCCACCGAGAACATTGGTTAAATTGAAATAATGCAGCCGGATTCAATCCTAAAAGAATTTCAGACATGAATTACATTAAGCAAAATATTCTTTCTTTTTTTGCCATTTGTAAAATTTGCTAAAGTACAATGCTAATTTCATTTACTAACTGCCTAAGTTAGTACCAGACCGCAGAAATGCATTTACCCTGTCTTTATTTTACATAGCATCTTTTGTGAGCAACATGATTCAATAACACTTTAATTCAACTGTATAATACAATAAGTGTATAAAGCAAAAAAAATAAATAAATAAATAAAAAATAACAAGTGGATTTAGCGACTTGCTTGGGGTTATGCCTTAACGGATAAAAACAGAGATCTGCCAAGATTTTTGATTTTCATCCAGTAACAAGGAAAAACTGATTTAGAAAAACAGGACTTTGCTTTTAAATCAGTCCTGTGTTTTAAGTGGGGTTAAAACAGATTCAGTGCATTACACTTAAAAGAAAACAAATATTAGAAAACATACTTTTCAGAACAGAAAGGATAACATGTTTGTTATTCTTATTATTTAACAAACTGTAGCTGGGCTAGGATGACCCCTGCACCTACACTCAACCCAGAGTGTAAAATCTGAAATGAAATCAGCAGATGTTATTGGAAAGTTTTTTAAATGTTATACTGTCTTTATTGCAGCTTTGTTTAATCTAAACAAGTCTTGACCACATTAATAGTAAGGGATTATATGCGTAAATTCCTAAATAATAATTAATAAGTGAACCTTTGACTTTCTAATACAATAAACTACTTATATTTGGCATTATGCGCACAGGAAGGTACACAATTCATGTACACACAGCTTCTTTAATTAATATGAGCAGTCTAAAAAAAAAACACATTTAAACGATGCCATAGATACAACAATTGAACTGTAAATAACCATGTAAAACTGACAAGGAGTACAAAGTTCTTTAGATTAAGAAATGATGAAGATGGTTATGAAATATGAACTGGTAAAGTGGCTTAAAGGATTGTGCACCAAAGATTAACCACAAGCCGGTGCAGTGTCTGCGGCTGAATCACAGTGGGACATTCAGGAAGTCTACCAGAAATCCAGTTGTAAAAAATAATAACAACAACTATATAAAACAACTGTAAAATATTCTGATCCTAAATGTTGCCTTGTGTAAAGGCAAACAGCCCCTTACTCTACCAAAAGATGATTTCTAACTTGGAAGGCAAAGGAGAAAATTTGATGCCATTTCTTGCCGTGTAGAGCAAAAGATTTCCCCATGAGGCCAGCAGACATTTAGAGGAGCCCATCACTATGAATAAACTAAATGAAAATTCAATTATGAAAACTTATTGAATGGACTGTCTTACAGCACACTGCTAGGACTTAGACCTAACTTGATTTTTTTAGCATATGAAATACCATATAAAATACTCAAGCAAGCAGACACAGTACAGTACTTCAGAATATCTCTTAGAAAAGAAAAAGTAAAACAGTAACAAAGAAAGAAAAATGAAAGAATGGATATTTTATAAGCAGCTCCCATTATGTCGATACTCTGAAAATGAATATAGAGGCATCACTTTTGATTCTGAATTACAAAATGAAGAAACATTTCTTACAGCTAGGTTGCCATGCATTCTGACTCCAACCTGTAAAAGAAACCATCAACTCTCTTTTCATTTCAAAGTAAAATGTCATCCTAGCATGAATACAGTACATGTTATCCAGGACACATCATTTCTTATAAATCAGCATGAAATGAAAGGATCCTACTTTCATGGAAACTGCATCTGATAAATGGCTACTTACTGTATAAATCAATATGTCTTCCAGAAGGGGGAGTTAATGAAAAGAGTGCCTTTAAGAGCCACCTAATTTCTCTAATCCTGTTTTCTCACGTAATGACCTAAATAATGACTCTGATTAGTCTGGTTGCTTATAATATTATTGTAGCGTAACTTACCAAACGCTTTGAAAGGCTCCACAAGCTTCAGAGTAAATGTCACTCCTTTATCGAGTTCCTTCAACATCTTGGCTACTTCATAATGCCTGGTGCCAACTATATTTTTCCCATTGATGGATTCTATATGATCCCCAACACAAATAACTTTCACTTTATCAACTACGCTTTCTTCTTTAATACGCTGTGAAAACAAACAAAAGTTAAGAACATATAGTATACTGTATATGTAATATACATTTGCTTTAATTGAAAAAAACAGACTAGTTGTTTCACCCAACTTGACTACGTCCATGTATTCTGAAGCACAAATAGCAAAATTGCACTCTTTAGAAAAAGTTCTCCTTCTCCTTTTGTAACACCTTTTATGATATTAACTTTGTAAAGAACAACACAATTTTAAAACATTCAATCCTTTAGACACTGTGACAATATGCATTATTAAAAAAACTCTTTTCAAACCTCAGTGTACAAAGAATTATTATACTGTATATTATAATCAAGTCTTTTGCTTGAAAAATATGTACATAACATTGCACTAAGTACTGCCACTCTTTACAATTTTATATGCACCAGCAGAAGACTAGCACACAATAATACAAGATAAAAATTGCTTTTTCAGTTCAAACATTTTGACTAGTGGTGTGTAGCATCAATTAAGAAGATCTCTTTAATATTCAGTCCATCACCGCAAACACACAAGCAGTTGTCACTTAATTCTGGCTGGATTGTTGAGGGCTAACATTACTCGGTCAGTGCTCCACTTAACCTTCTCTGCCTTCAATCCTCTTGAGGTCACACACATAACTATAAGACTATTAAAACCCAGCCAATTGGAAACTGCTATATAAAATGCATTTTTAAAGAACTTCTGGTCCAAGCACTTATCTACAAGACCTTTGAACTGACTGAAAAGCCCTCAAAAATTAGAGAGAAGTTGATTTTTTCTTGATTTTACTGAGACTATAACTGTAAGAATATGTCATTACTACAGCTTAATTTGTTTTCACATGATTATTGTCAGAATAAATAAGCAATGAATATATTTGTTTCTACATTCACTTCTCTTTACATCATTCCATGCCCATTTATCCCCTGAATACTTCCATTTTTATGTTTTTTCTCCAACATTGCTCCACTAAGCATTGTGGAAGAAGATTGTTTATTTTCCACATTGCCATTTTCCAATGATATTATAACAGTAAGCCACAGCCCCAAAACTATACTGCTGGGCGTACTCACACTCCATACATGGTTAATTTAGTGTTACCAATCAACCTAAACTGAATCCTTCAGAAACAGGACTGACTTCCAGTTTAAGCTTCATTAGGTTAATTAGCAATGGTGCAGTGTTGGTATGTGCTGACCCATGAAAAAAAAAAAAGATAGAAGCTCAACAACTACATGACTCTGATGCACAGAATTCTGAAGGTTTTCTAAACACCACCAAGTAGTGCTAGGCGGTACACCGGTTCATACCAAAAACTGTTTTTTATTTTTATTATGATATGGATTTTTCTTATACCGCAACACCGGTTTAAATTGCCTAAACGAATTTCGGAATGTGGCGCTGTTCAAGTGGGGACCTTTTTCTCTGCTACACCGCTAATAACAGCGGTGTTGTGTGGGGGCTGTTTTTCACTGCTACGCCGCAAAATAGTTAGTGGTAGTGTAGGTATTGCGTGGTGAAAATGGACAGAGAACATTCCGAAACTGAAGCTGTAGCTGACGATAAAGATGAACATGATGACACAGAAGAACTTTTGCCGAAAAAAAAGAGTTACATCCGTTGCCTGGAGATACTTTGGTTTTAAAAGGTCAGATGTGGACCATTATGTTCATGTGTAAATACTGTTTCTATACTACTGGATAATACTGCAAGCCAAGCTGTACTTGTTTTATTTGCTTTCAATTCAGTGTGATATACCTGGGTACTGTGTAATAGTGTGACGACATGTTGACTTTATTCTCGCCGTTTATGTCAAGATTAAAGTCGACATGTTGACTTTATTCTCGTAATTTGTCATTAAAGTAGAACATCATAAACTATACTTCATCGTAAAATGAATACTTAATCTACTAGATTTTCTCAAACCCCGTCATAAGTTACAGTGGGATGCAAAAGTTTGGGCAACCTTGTTAATAGTCATTATTTTCCTGTATAAATCGTTGGTTGTTACGATAAAAAATGTCAGTTAAATATATCATATAGGAGACACACACAGTGATATTTGAGAAGTGAAATGAAGTTTATTGGATTTACAGAAAGTGTGCAATAATTGTTCAAACAAAATCAGGCAGGTGCATACATTTGGGCACCATTGTCATTTTATTGAATCCAAAACTTTTAGAACTAATTATTGGAAGTCAAATTGGCTTGGTAAGCCCAGTGACCCCTGACCTACATACACAGGTGAATCCTATAATGAGAAAGAGTATTTAAGGGGGTCAATTGTAAGTTTCCCTCCTCCTTTAATTTTCTCTGAAGAGTAGCAACATGGGGGTCACAAAACAACTCTCAAATGACCTGAAGACAAAGATTGTTCACCATCATGGTTTAGGGGAAGGATACAAAAAGCTGTCCCAGAGATTTAAGCTGTCTGTTTCCACAGTTAGGAACATATTGAGGAAATGGAAGACCACAGGCTTAGTTCAAGTTAAGGCTCGAAGTGGCAGACCAAGAAAGATTTCGGATAGACAGAAGCGACGAATGGTGAGAACAGTCAGAGTCAACCCACAGACCAGCACCAAAGACCTACAACATCATCTTGCAGCAGATGGAGTCACTGTGCATCGCTCAACCATTCGCACTTTACACAAGGAGATGCTGTATGCGAGTGATGCAGAGGAAGCCTTTTCTCCACCCACAGCACAAACAGAGCCGCTTGAGGTATGCTCAAGCACATTTGGACAAGCCAGCTTCATTTTGGAATAAGGTGCTGTGGACTGATGAAACTAAAATTGAGTTATTTGGGCATAACAAGGGCGTTATGCATGGAGGAAAAAGAACACAGCATTCCAAGAAAAACACCTGCTACCTACAGTAAAATATGGTGGTGGTTCCATCATGCTGTGGGGCTGTGTGGCCAGTGCAGGGACTGGGAATCTTGTCAAAGTTGAGGGACGCATGGATTCCACTCAGTATCAGCAGATTCTGGAGACCAATGTCCAGGAATCAGTGACAAAGCTGAAGCTGCGCCGGGCTGGATCTTTCAACAAGACAACGACCAAACACTGCTCAAAATCCACTAAGGCATTCATGCAGAGGAACAAGTACAATGTTCTGGAATGGCCATCTCAGTCCCCAGACCTGAATATAATTGAAAATCTGTGGTGTGAGTTAAAGACAGCTGTCCATGCTCGGAAGCCATCAAACCTGAATGAACTAGAGATGTTTTTTAAAGAGGAATGGTCCAAAATACATTCAATCACAATCCAGACTCTCATTGGAACCTACAGGATGCGTTTAGAGGCTGTCATTTCTGCAAAAGGTGGATCTACTATATATTGATTTCATTTCTTTTTTGTGGTGCCCAAATTCATGCACCTGCCTGATTTTGTTTTAACAATTATTGTACACTTTCTGTAAATCCAATGAACTTCATTTCACTTCTCAAATATCACTGTGTATGTCTCCTATATGATATATTTAACTGACATTTTTATCGTACAGGATACAGGAAAATAATGACCATTAACAAGGTTGCCCAAACTTTTGCATCCCACTGTATATAGAACATTAAATGCTTTGTGTTAAGTGTTCCCCAAGCCATGTTAAATCGGTATGTGCTTCTTAAACTGACTTCCTCTTGTACTGAGGAGGTACAGGCAGTGATCGCCGCACAGAATACATTCACTTCATGATATTCCTGCTCTCTGAACATTTAGAATGCTAAGATAAATACTTGATATAATTTTCATGATGAAATGCATTAAAGCATGCATTAATCATGTGGGGGCACGGCGCCGTGGAGGTTGCACTGCTGCTTCACAGCAAGGGTATCTCGGTTGTACCCTGCCTTGAATTTGCATGTTTTTCTGGTGGGTTTACTCGGCATGCTTCAGTTTCCTTTCAAAGTCATGTAGAATGTGGGGTTTTGTTATGCTATATTGACCCTGCTAGTGTATGTTTTGCTTGTATTCACCCTGCGATGTGCTGGCGACTCCTTCAGAATTTGCTCCTGCCTCACACACAATGCTTGCTGGGATGGGTGCAACCCTGAATGGATGGCATAATTAAACATGTATAACAAAGACATTTTTAAAGTTCTGAACACTCTGTGGGCTAAGTTTATAATTAGTTGTAATTTTTACAAAGACGTTTATCATGTGGCGATTGGTTACATGGAGAAAGAAAAAGGAAGGATAGGAGCTGGGGTTTTGGTTCGTCAGACAGACAGCACGTGTGCAATAAAGAAAGCCCGATCAGAAGAACATCCATTGAATTCTGTGTTTGTGTCTCCGACCACCAGATCAGAAACCCAACATTTACACAATATTTAAGTTAAACCTTTGCAATACCCATTCATACATCCAGTTTTTTGGAGCCTCGTCACATCTGCCATAAAGTTCTCTACACTGAATATACACCTGGGGACCCCTTGCTGCGAGGGACTACCGCCTCACTACCGTGCATGTTTAATACCTGCTTTAATGCATTTCATTACGAAAATGGTATCAAATCTTTATCTCAGCATTCTAAATTTTCAGAGAGCAGGAATATCATGAAGTGAATGGATTCTGTGCAGTGATCGCTCTCTTAGTGCAGAGGAAGTCAGTTTAAGAAGTGTAGTGATTAACAACTGGGTCGGGGAACACTTAACACAAAGCATTTAATGTGCTGCATTCATTTATGATGGGGTTTGAGAAAATCTAGTAAATTAAACATTGATTTTAGGATGAAGTTTAGTTTACGACATTCTACTTAAACTATGAGAATAAAGTGGAAATCTCAACTTTAATCTCGATATAAACGGCGAGAAAAAAGTGGAAATGTCAACTTTAATCTCGACATAAGCATCAAAATTAAAGTGAAAATGTCGAGAATAAAGTCAACATGTCGACTTTATTCTCGGCATATAGTTTGTTTTTTTCTTCCCTGTGTCCGTATTTTTTTTCTTCACCGTGGCCCTAATACGATTCCGCTATACCACAAATAGCATTATAAATGCAAGTTGCAGTTTTATTATTTATGTATATAGCTTAGCTTGAAGCAAGGTCCATATTAATGCAGTTTGCCTAAATGATGATTCAGTTGGTAAAGATGTCATCACCAAGTTGCACTTGTTTTATTTTATTTTATTTTAATTTGGTGAATACTGTGTAATGCACCTGGGCTTGAAGTCTTGAGGTAATAGTGTAATAATAATACTATTATTTATTTTATTGTTATTATTTATTAGTTTAAATATTATGCAGTTTAATGATGGTAAAGTTGTTTAAAAATTCACTTTAACATGTCAGTGGACAGAGATTGTTAACATTAACAAAATGTAGTTAGTTTACAAAAAATATTTACTATTTATTCCTTTTCTAAAACATGTTTAGTGCAATACAACTTTTGACAAGCACCTCTGGATATTTTAGTCAAAATGCCTCTTTGGATGGTTGAAAATATGTTGTCAAAATTATAGTTTTAAGTTTCTGCAACATTTGTTCAATAAAAAGGTTCTGTATTTTGAATGCATCTGTCATGCAATGTGATTCCTTCTCTTCATTAGTGCCACCCCCTTGAAAACCTATCACTTTATGGGGCCATGCAAATCTGTATTAACACTTGTGTGCACATTAAAAAATTTTTTGTACAATGTACAATGCTCATGACAGTGGAATAAGTTATTCTTAGCCATTCTACTGCAGTAATTGCAGTGGAAAATGTGGTTAACATCCACTCATGCATGGGAAAAACATATATCGTCAAATACCGTGAAACCGGGATAATATAGAAAAATACCGTGATATAGAATTTTGGTCATACCGCCCACCCCTACCAGTAAGCACAAAATGTACAGGTATACACATAACAGAATGTGCACCCACAATATTGTCAATCGATTGCATCCCTCCACTAGACCATGTATCTGCTGCAGGAAGAGGCACAAGGCAGGAAACAACCCTAGTTTGGACATAAGGCCACAGTAGTACACACTCAAACTTAATTACTGGTGAGTGAGTTTTGATTAACAATGAAACAACAGAGACCACATGACTTTTGACTGTAAATGGACATTTGCGGAGTATCTCCATTACTCCATTCACTATTTCTCCTTTCTTTCTCACTGTCAACCTTCCAGATCGTTGATATTAGTACGGTATATTCTAAGTTAGTACTTACCTCTTGATGTGTAAAGATGTCATTTGGGTTAATAAAGTCACATTCTAGCTTCTAATCTGTGAACCTCTGTGTGGGAGAGGGGATTCCCAAAAGTATCACAAGATCAAATGTAGATGCATCATTCAATGAGGAAATTTAAATCGGAACAGCTTTCCAAAATATGTGCCATCCAGCAACTCAAAATATGACAATAAAACTGCCTGGCTGGCTAATCAGATCATCTTTCAGGTCACAGCCTTGTGATTTTAAATTGCAGGTAGTTGTTTATTTCACCTTTTTTTTAATCTGTAGCTGCAGATAATTCAAGTTGTGGCGCCTTTTAAAAACTTTAGCCTAAAAGCAAAATCACTTGATAACCAGAGGATGCAAAGAACACAATTAGAACAAGAGTTTAAAATCAGATCACTAATAAGGATGGTTACTTGTACAAGTAACTTAATTCTAATTAAAACAAAAAGTATGTCAGTTCCAAAACATCTTTGCAGCGTACAACGCTGATTGATAAATATTTGCTCTCTTAGAAATGCAGCTGCTTTAGTAAGTTTGCATTGTGAAAATTGGCTTAGTAAAGCTCACAATATTCCTTGAGCTGAGGCAGCACCAAATGGTTATACATTCCTTTATAAATCAATTCTATACAATGAACAGTATACCACTTCTAAAACTTTATGCAAATTTACATCATTTGAGGCACTCATATCGAATATTAAAATAGATTCCAGCACAATCATAGTACTAGGCTGTAGAACACCAGGGCTTTACGTATTGTTTGTGACAGAATTTGGTAGCTTCCTATCTGATAAAGCTACAAAAAGATTTAGAAGCTGACAGTTTTAGCACATTTTTCACACATAGTTAAACTCAGGAGGGTTTTCCCATTTTCAATGGCCCTACTGATAATCTAATTATCTGTGTCCCCCTACCAATACACTCACAGATAAAAATAAGAACAATACAACATCTGTATTGTAACTCAACGTCACAATTTGTAGATATTTTTAGAAATTCAAGAGAAATTTGGGAAACAATTTGGATCAGCTGACCTCAAATTAAAATGATACTTTGAAAGAGGCCCTGGATTTAATATCTACCCTTAACGTAAAAGTAATTAAAGCACATAGAAACTCACCCTGGTTTAATGAGAGTACTTGCTCTCTTAAATTACAGTGCCCAAAACTCGAATGTATTTGATATCAACAAAGCTGCATGTCTTCTGAACTGCAATAATAGACAGTGTGAAAATGTATAAAAAAGATTCCACCATACTCCGTTCTCAGTACTACTAAAAGATGACAAAAGAAATAATCCTTGTGTAGAAACTGTAATTCAATGCAAAATACCTAAATACATTAACAATGCAGTTTATGAACTTCTTTAATGAAAAAATTGACAATATAAAATTCCTGATTTCAACATCACCTTGCAAACTAAATATTACATTGGCAAATCCTGTCTCACTTTGCACAAACCACTTTAGTAATGTTAATAGAACAGGAAGTCATAACTTAGTTTCAGAATTAAAATACTACCTGTCCCTTACAGGAATTGTGAGATTATAAAAATTAACTGGTTAGAGCAGGGGTCCTGCAGGTTTTTGTTCTGACCTGGTTGCTTAATTAGAAAGCAATTCTTGCCAATAAAGCACTGACAAGCTATGAAAATAAATTAACTCTGCTATGTCAGGTCATTCTCATATCCTAGATTTTCTTTCCCTTTCTATCATGCAAATGATTTGAAGGCTAAAATGGACGAGTAATTCTCAGTCCTTCACTTTTTTCTCTTCATTTTTCTTCCAAGTATTTAATTAAACCCAATAGTGCAGATAAATACACACAGGTGTAAATGTAAATAAGCTAAATGGAGAACTGCTGCTCTCTCTTGTCATTTGCATGTTATTGATAATAAGGAGCAATTAAAATAGCTGTTTAAGACAAAATTAAGCAATAAGGGCTCAAAATCACTAAAGTGAAGCAGAAGTGTTACTTTAGCAATAAGTGCTTTTTATTAAGCAACTGGGTTGGAGCAAAAACCTGCAGCCACTGCGGCTCTCCAGGACCGTGATTGAGGACCCCTGGGTTAGAGTCTACTCTATTTAATCCTCTCTGTCATAAATGTGTTTTCTTTCCATCCATTCCACTAGCCAGCTCTATTAAAGCAGGGAACGGTAGCTTTCAACTATCATTAGGTCTTTAAGAGTATTCAGGAATCTCTTGTTTCTCAGAACACCTGTTGTCATTTTGCTCCATACTAGCAATTGCTAAAATCAGTATTCGTCACTCATTTCATCAGCGCCATGCTCTACACCTCCAATTAAATTCTGGTGTAATGATAGATTTATGCGGTATGATTTTTGTGAAGAAATTGCTCTGTTCAAATGTTAAAGTTGCCTTTAAGTGTAAACTACTGGAACCTTTGATCAGATTTGATCACAACCCAACTCATCTTATTCCCAGGTACAAGCCTGCTATTAGATGACAGCTTGTTATCTCAGAACAGTTACAAAGTGTAACCTGAAGGCTGAAATGGCTCTGAATGACTGCTTCAAAATGACAGACTGGAAAAGGATGTGAAGTCACTTAGTCACTGCATCTCAGACTATATTAACTTTTGTGTTGACACTGTGGTACCCTCAAAAGACGTTGTGTTGTCTCCCAAACAACAAGCTGAAGAAAAAATGTGGAGTGAAGGAAAGCTAAGAAAATGTGGAGTGAAGGAAAGTAAACTTACAAAGCTAAAATGGAAAACAAACTCACTCAGAATAGCATGAAAAACTGGGCATAATTACTGGACTTACTAATCCAGACCTCAGAAGATAGAAGGGGATGTGGACAAAGCTAATGCCCTGAACCATTATTTTCCACATATTTCTCTTCCCAGTGTCACTTTTTTCCAATGACCACTCCCACCCACACCATCTCTACTACATAAACTAGAATGGCCAGCGACAAGTCAACCTCTTATAATCAGTATGGGCTGTCCATAACTGAAGACCAAGTGAGGAAACAACTGAGGAAGATACACACAGGAAAAGCTTCGGGACTAGATGGAATCGGTCTTTGAATTCTTCAGGCCTGTGCTGACCAACTTTATAGTGTCCTCTGTCACCTGTTCACTCTGTCCCTAAGGCTTCAGAATGAGCAGGTGATGTGGAAAACATTCTGCATTGTTCTTGTTCCAAAGAAGGCAGGCACTTCTTCACCTAATGACTACAGACCAGTGGCACTTATGTCGAACATCATGAATACCTTTGAGAGGCTGGTGGACCCACTGTAGTTTGCTTTTCCGACAAAAATTGGAGAGGAGGATGCAATTATCTGTCTTTTCCACAAGGCTTATTCTCAACTGAATAAATCTGGCGGCAATGTGATGAATATGTTTTTTGCTATCTCTGTTTCTTTCAATAGCATCCAGCCATCCATGTTAAGGGGTAAAATCGGAGATATGCAGATGGATGAGCCTATGGTGTCCTGGGTAATGGACTATCAGTCTTTTCTACTATGAACAGGAGACATTATGTTGCAAATTTGACAGGGCGAGTATCATAAGAGAGCCATTCCTTAAAGGACAGAATACGGCCTTGAAATACCTGCTATGGACTAATACAGATAGGACAAAGTGTCCTCTTCACAGTAGAAACTGAGACTTGCTTTTTTCGACCACTGTTAAGCTGTGATTGAAGCCGTTGTACTGTGAGGCACCTATCACACAAGCTGGTGACCCTCAGAAACATGTCTTCTTATTGTGTTGTGTCTGTGGCCCTGCAAGATCTCTTCCTATCAGAGTTTCTGTTTTCAATTGCCTTTGTATTATGTAGGGCACTGTACTCACTGAAACTTTATTTTTTTGTCAGTTTCTCTGAATGAAAGGCCTAGATTTCTAAGGATAAAATCCTCTGTCTCATTTCATTTGTTAATTGCCATTTTCTAGACATTAACACTGGAATATTGTCCATCTTGTAACATATTAGTTGTTCCCAGAAGAAGGCCCATTTGTAATATTCTGATATTTCTTGTTTTTCAGTTTTTGCTAACCTAAACTTTAAATGTAAACCACCAGCAGTTTACTGCTTACTTTTTCTCCCATTTAGTTCATTCATTGCATTTCAACTGAATAAATATGAACAAAACGTGGAAAAGTTCTAAACCTTTTGACAGGTAGAGAGAGAGTGTGTGTGTGAATGTGTGTATGTGTATATATATATATATATATATATATATATATATATATATATATATATATATATATACTATATAATGTAAAATATTTTTATCTTGCTACCTATTTATTTATTTATTTATTCAATGAGCTTCTACAAAAAGCCAAATCTCCCAATGGGGACAAATAAAGTTCTATCTATCAAAAAAAAAAAAAAAGATCTCCCATGAAGCACTATATAGGGTGGTTCAGATCTAATTATGCAATTTTCATTACTTTATAACTTATTAAGTTTATTACATAGAAAATCACCCGAAAAATCCTGGACCATCGAGAAGTGTGCAAACTGACGTCATGAAGAATCGTCTTCGCGCCGAACTGGAATCATCCCCGCATAAATCAAAGTCATCCAGACGATCTGGATCGGCATAATTAGATCTGGACCACCCTGTACTTCGATGCATGACACATCAGAAGATGGGATGCCTCTGCTGCACTTTGGAGAATGATACAGTTGTGCGATCAGTCTTCATCCAGTTTGGAACTGATGAAAATACCACAATCCCACTTTTTGTTTTTTTTATTAAATTCAAAAAAGTAGCTTCTAGATCCCCATCTGTTTTCTCCTTTCAATGATTTCAAATTCAATCCTTAATAAAAAATGTGGTTTCTTTTATGTTTTATTGTCTGGAAACCTAGCACAAAGTTGGCACACACTCCTTTCTTTCATAATCTGGACCAACAGATTGGAAAAATCCTGCATCTCCTTTTAGCCCTGGGCATGGCAAAGTGTTGATATATCTACTGTAGGAATTTTTAGTCAATGCTGTAGTTAGAATGTTTCAGTCACTGATGTCCAGTTTCTCTCTCCCTTCTTGCTCTATTTTTGACTATGTCAGCTCAAAGTTACATAAGAACATAAATCTGACAAACAAAAGGAGAGCATACAGTTGTCCCAGTATCTAATCCAGTTTGCTGATTCTGAGGAAAGTGGCACTTAGTCCTTAATGAGTCTGGTTGTCAAATGTTACATGTGCACACTTCAAAAAGCATCATATTTAGAGTAATCCTCTCTAAAAAGTTAAGAGAAAACTTTTTTTTTTAAATAAATGCTTCTAACAATAGCTTTTTGGAATTGATACGATAAGCCTACAAATATGTCACTAAATACCAGTCTACAAAGAACACTGCAGCATCAACATTTGAAGACTTGACTATGGAAGTCAAACCTCCGACTTTTATTACCAAACCCCAAACCAGGACGAGATAATGAAAAGTGAGGCTAAAGATTTTACAGCCGGTCATATTTTAATTAGAAAACAATTTTTTACATATGATGGCCATACTCATTAATCATGGTGCTGAAGTGTGATGACATGTTGTATACTGATTAGCACATGCAAGTAAGAATTTCACTGTATATGTAATAATACTGACCCTCTAAAACAGTGGTTCTCAAACTTGGTCCTGGGGAGCCCCTGTGGCATAATTGATAATGACTGATTAATTGATAATGACTGGTCTTTTTTCTCTTCTTTTACTCTGCATTCCGAAAAGCGTAACAGTATGATTTATTTTCATTATAAGACATTTTTATATAAGAAATATTTCTATAGCTTTAAATGCTTAACTCTTCTTGTTGTTTTTGTATTATTTTTCCCTTATTCTGTGTGCTCCCTTCATTGTGTCCTACACCTGGGTGAACAGCACTAAATGATGAAAAGCTGCAACTACTTCAGTGTCAGTCCCACTAATTAGTCGATAATGGAAAGGCTGAATGGAAATCAGGATGAAAATAAATAAAAAGTAAAAAAAAAAAAAAACATTATCCACATATAACTTCTTATTTTTTATTAAAATGTATTAACACTCTTACTTAGGTAATTTCTTTGTTGACCCCACAACACAGAAATTGGTCAATAAAAGCTCACATAAATTAGGCTAGGAATTCAATCAAAAACATAAATTGGTTGGAACAAAAACCTGCATCTCCAGGGGTCCCCATGAGTGTGTTTGGGAGCCACTGCTCTAAACACACTCTGCAGTATTGAATTGGATTTACCAGCTTCTTGTACATAAAAGCTGTGCTGTGGCGGCCCCTAGTGACTTTTATTGAGACTACAAAACAACAAAAACAAAAACACACACACAAGTATTAAATGTGAACTGTATTAGAAGTCAGTTGCTTTTTTTTGTTTGTCTGTTTGTTTTAAGTACAACAGAGATTAAAGATATTAGAAAAACTGCCCTAAATTTTAATTAAACATTTGCATTATTTACTTATGAAATAACTGTCCCAAATCCAAGTATGTGCAGATAACAAAGGGACCAAATTGGAGGTTTGAAAACGTATTAGGGTAGTAAAAGTTTTCACTGGGTTGATTTTTTTTCAGCATATATAACAGTACTGAAAAAAATTAATCTCATAATGACGTCCACAGAATGAAGCTCTCCCTGCACATACATGGACAAGATACCACAGTGCAGTGTGACAGGAGCTGGTGTTCTCAGTCTGTCTCTGCTACTTTTTATTCCAATCACTCAATCTATCAGCCCAAGTCAGTGTCTGCTCTAATCAAATTATTTTCTTCTCCATATAGCAATATACCCAATAGCATGTGTACTGCTCTTGTAATATTTATGAACTATATAAAGGAGTGTTTTATGAGGAAAAGGATCAGCTCTTCTGAATCAGCTGACTTTAGTCATTTATTCCATTTGCCAATCCTTAATACAACATATGGCACATGTTAGTTATCATTACAGCAGGATACATTCTATTCATTTACTGACTGCTTTAAAAATTGCTCTGCATAAAATTTAAGGACAAACATTAATAAGCAGGCAGTGATGACACTCCAGTCTCCTTTCAACAAGTTAAATGAATACTCTGTTATATCTAAATACATAAAAATAAAGGAGCAGAATTAAAGGATCCCCACCATCAGAGATGGGCTCTTTAGTCATGACAAGGGTATACTTTTTGGTTCGGTTGCTTGTGGTATATTCTATGTAGTGAAGAGATGCAAGGCATCTGGATGCATTTTAATATCCTAGCCAACCACATTTTTGCTGTACACTTTGAAATCATTGTGCTGCTATAAATCATCAATAATGGTATACGAGCCACAAATAGAAGGCAATGCGTACTCAAGCCATAACACCGCTCCCTACTTTAAATTTTTACCTTGCCATCAACTTGGTCAACATTTCACTCATTACAAGTGAAGGGAATTTATACAGGAATTTATTCTAGAAGTCTATTTGATTGTCTACAATTTGAAAATAATTTTTCACATTTTCCATTTTTCCGATTGTTTTAGTAGATTTTGTTCAGCCATACTCTAATAAGACTGTTGGTGATTTCAACAATAGTTGTTTCGGAGTTTTCCTTTACAGTACTAATTCTGTTATATCGATTGCACTGGTCTTTCTTGGCCAACCTATATATTGTAAATAAGTAACTATGCTAGTGCTGTCTTTAAAGATATTCCAAATTCTAACATACGAAACTTTAGAAATTTGACAAATGAGAGGAGACCATTCAGCCCTTCAAGACTGTTTAACTAATAACTAATAAGCTGTCCCAATATCTCACCCAGATTTTTCTTAAAGGTTGTCATGGTCCTATCTGACTGACAGGCAAGAGTTTTTTAGTCTTGGCAACAGTAGATCCAGCTCAGCTCCAGTCACACATGGGGTTCCTCAGGGCTCTGTCCTCAGCCTTCTCCTCTTCTGTATCTATATGCTTCCCCTTGGCCATGTCATTCGTAGCAATGAACTGTGTTATCATTTTTATGCAGGTGATACTCAACTCAATTTCAGTGTTAAAAGTTAAACTTCATTAGAGTTTGCTCAGCTCACAACTTGCCCCAGTGAAATTAAAATCTGGATGGAGCAGAACTCTTTAAAATTAACTTGCAACAAAACTGAACTCCTGCACTAAAGCGCAACTTAAGAAAATAAGCTCCTTTTCAGTCACTCTCGATGGCGATCTCATCAGACCTCTTTTCTAATGCTAGGAATCTTGGTGTCATTTTTGATTCCTCCCTTTCTTATTCCACACACATAAACCACATTAAGAAACTTTCTTACCTTCACCTCTGCAACATATCTCATGTTCACTCATTTCTCTCCTTATCTAATGTTCAAAAACTTGTCCATGCTTTTATCACATCCCATATCGATTACTGCAACGCCCTACTGGCAGGTTCCACTTCTAAACTTATATCACAGCTCCAGCTGATTCAAAACTCTGTTGCAAGAGTCCTAACATGGACCAGCAACAGCGAGCACATAACATCCATACTGCTTTCCTTCACTGGCTCCCTGTGTCTTACAGGATTGAATATAAAATTATATTAATAATCTACAAACTTTTAAACGGCCTCGCACCAGACTACATCAGTGACCTTCTCCATCACTCTGATTCTGTTTGCCCACTAAGGTCCTGTGATTCTGGTAATCTTGTTGCACCCAAAACTAACCTGCACTCTATGGGAGACAGGGCCTTCAGCTGTATAGCGCCCAGACTCTGGAATGACCTCCTGGAATTAATTAGATCAGCTGACTCCATTTATTCTTTTAAAATTACAACTTATAACTCATCTGCTCAGGAAGGCTTTTAACTTAACCTGACATTCTGCCGCCTCTTTCAGACTTGCTCTCTGTCCAGATGCTCAGTGTAATTTGTGTGTGTTATATCACAAATGATGTTATCTGCTAGGTTGTTCTTCTGCTAGGTTGTTCTTTAAGTATTTAAGAATTTACTATTTTACTCTGGTTTATTATCTTTTATTCTATGTAATGCTTTGTATATCCTGTATCTATCTATCTATTTTAGTGTTTTATTCATGAAACAATTGCATCCAATGTTACATATAAAGTACCTGCTGTTTCTTTCTGAGACTCTGTGAAGCACCATGAGCATGGGAAAGGCACTATATAAAAAATGTATGATTATTAACATCATTATTATTATTGTCTGTGCTTCAAGTACATGTCTCGGCAGTTCGTTCCAGATTTCCAAAACTCTTTGGCTTCAGTCCTAAATGCATTTCCTCTTTATTGTCACTGATGTCCTTGATTCACTTGATTCACCTTAAAGTTAAAAGAAATCAACTTTAACAATGCCTTTGAGGATTTTAAATACCCAGATTAGGTCCCCACACAGTCTGTGTTCTGCTGGAGACTAAACAGGTTTAATTTTTGAGTCCTTTTGAGTCCGGCATGTCCTTAAGTCCTGGGTGAACTTTCTTGTTCTCCACTGCACAACTTCAGGTGTTACTATGTCTTTCTTAACCCATGATAAAAACAACAGCACACAATACTGCAGATGCAGTCTTACTCATACATTATATAGTCGGAGCATAATGTCCCTTGACTTCAATTCAACAGTTTTTATGATATAACCTAACATTTTATTTGCTTCTGTGCATTGTTTAGTTGAGTAAAATGTTGTGTCAACATACCCCTCTAAATCCTTTTCAGAGGTTACATCCACTATGACAGTGTCTCCCATCTTGTATTTATTATTGATGTTCCTTTTGCCCATGTGTAGCACTGCATTTTTCTATATTAAACTGCATTTTCCAAGTGTTCGCCCAGGTCTTTTTGAATTGTTTTTGCTGCCTCCTCAGTTTCTGCAATTCCTCCAATTTCAGTATCATCTGCGAATTTCACAAGTTTATTAACTACACCAGAATCAAATCATTAATATAAATCAGAAAAAGTAATGTTGCAAGGACAGACCCCTAAGGGACTTCGCTGATGACCTCGCTCCACATTGAACATTCCTCTATTATCTGTACTCTGTCTTTTTAACGTCGTTTAACCAACTGGAGACCCAGTTTTGTATGTTGCCTCTGGTGCCTACAGTTCCTAATTTCATGCAGTCTCACATTAAAGATTAATTGTGTTACCCAAGTCTAAGTAAATAATGTTGAAAGTAAAATTGTAATTATTGATTTTGCTATGCTCACTTTCTGTTCTTTGCCTAAATTCTTCTTTTCTTCCAATATACAAGTTACTTCCTGTTCTTTAATAGACAATTTTCAATTGGTCTAGTTGGATTAGACATAAACACCAACCTGGACTATTGTAACATGGCAGTTTGGGTGCATGGATTCATGCCATTGGTACCAAATTATGACCCTACCATCTGTGGACCTATAAGGACAGGCATAAATATGAAGGGCAAAAGCTAAACCCGAAGAAGCACATTCACAGCTCTTGAAATGTGCGACCTTAAAACTGCAAGAAATTGATTTTTATTTTCAAAGAGATTCAACTGTTTTAATACATCATGTTCAGGCTGCCTTATTTGTTTTCTTGCTAATCTACAGTTAATTCAAAACACGGCAGCAAGGAAAAAAAATTAGTTCAGCGAGTTCCAATTAAGCATAAAACAAATTTTAAAGTCCTTCATATTACTGTATATATAAATTCACAAATGGCTTAGGCCCCTTTAGACTAGGGGCTTACATTGCAACCTCAGAAGGCAGACATGCTTAAAATTCCATAAATCAATAAAATCAATGTACGAGGTGGAGCCTTTAGTTATAGCAAGCCCAAATACTTGAAACTCCAAATATTATGTTTGCCCCGAATTCCTAATAGTCTCAGCTTTAGCATAGCATACTCTTATTAGCATCACTGTAGATACTACACTTATTTCTTTATTATATTGCTAATTAATTAATTAATTGTAGTAACTGTTTTGTTTTACCATTAATGAGTCTTTTTCTTGTTCTTGTCAGTATGCAGAATTGGCACTTGATCTGACATGATGTTTCATGTGTTGTCACAAAATAATGATCTATTATAAACATCCATCCATCCATTATCCAACCCGCTATATCCTAACACAGGGTCACGGGGGTCTGCTAGAGCCAGTCCCAGCCAACACAGGGCACAAGGCATTATAAAAATCTTCTATTCCAATTAAACTTTCCTTTTATTTTACAAAATTATCCATTTTATAATGAAGCTGACCAAAGACAGAGACAAGGGAAGGAAACGGAGTACCTGGGTAAAGCGAGAATGTTGTGTTCACAGAAAGTGGCCAAGCTGTGAACTGATCCCGTAAACTTATGAGGAAGTAAAGCAATCCACTGCAAAATGAAGCCTCCCACAAGTGTGAAAACAATAGCTGAATATGAACCACGTCCCAAAGGTGTTGTATTAGATTTAGATCCAGTGACTGGGAAGACCTCTGAACTCGATGTCATGTTCATGAAAACATTTTGAAATGACTTTTGCTTTATTATACTGAAAGTAGCCATTTGAACATTGGTAAATTGTGGCCATGAAGGGATGCAGTTGGTCAGCAATAATAATTAAATAGGCCATGGGATTCAAGAAATTATTGACTGGTATTAGCAGGCCCAAAGCCTGCCAATAAAACATTCCCCACACTATTACACCACCGCCAGCCTGGACTATTGTCACATGACAGTTTGGGTGCAAGAGTTCATGCTGTTGGTGCCAAATTATGACCCTACCATCTGTGCGCCTCAGCACAAATCAAGATTCAATAGACCAGACTATGTTTTTGGCAGTCTTCAGATGTCCAGTTTTAGTGATTCTATGTCCACTGGAGCCTCCACTTTCTGTTCTTGGATGACAGGACTGGAATCCAACGTGGTCTTCTGATATTGTAGCCCATCCACCTCAAGGTTTGACGTGTTGTGCATTCTAAAATGTTTTTCTGCTCACAACAATTGTATAGAGTTCTGAGTAAGCTCTTGATACTGCAATGTGTGAAAACCCCAGCAGATAAGCTGTTACAGAAATACTCAAACCAGCCACGGTCAAAATCACTGAGACCACATTTTCCCACTTTTCCAAAAGATTCATTTTTGTGAAATGTACTCATATATTCTTAAATTCAAACAAAACTATGAACCCAATCAACAAACCATCATGCAATAATGCAATCCTTATTATCAACACTAGGTGTCAGAATTAACACTGCTTTAACATTCAAGATAAATCTAATGTTCTACCATGAATTGTAAGTTCTTTGTAAAATAACAGCATTAAAATTGCATGCTGCCAGAAAAATCCATCCAAGAAGAGGAAAAAAACACCCTAAATAGCATGCACCATACTGCCCTAATATTAGGACATTAGAAAAACTAACAAGAACAGGTCATTCAGAGCAACAAACTTGTCTATCCTATTCACCATGATTGTCTAAAACAACAAGTTCAGTGTTTTAGGTCCCTAAAGTCCTGCTCGTCACCCAAGTATGTGGTAATTTATTCTATGGTTCTATGGTAACATTTGTGTAAAATATGCCCTTAACATGTTTCCAACTGTGTCCCCGTGTTTTTGTTGGACTTTATTTTAAAGTAAAAACTGGGATTTACTGTATTAATTCCTTTCATACTTTTAAATGCTTCAGGCATGTCCCCTTTTAGCCCATTATCTTAAAATGAAAAGCCTCACCTCATCCAGTCTCTTAAGTCACCATCTTCTGGACTTTCGCAAATGCTGCTGTGTCTTTTTTTTGTAATATGGAGACTAAAGCTGCACACAGTACTCCAGGTGAGGCCTCTCTGATGTATTATATACCATAAATCTAACCTCCCTTGACTTGTACTCCACGCCCTGTGATATATAATTTAACATCCCATTTGCCTTCTTGATCACTTCTGTACTTTGGATGAAGATGGTGAAGAGTCCACTAGGACTCCCAGGTCCTTTTAATGAGGGCCACTTTGAACTTCCAGACAACTCATTCCTTCGTGTAATACTTTACATATACTCACATAAAATTTCATCTGCCAAAAATTTGCCTAACCCTGTCCATGTTCCTCTGTAACAATTTAGTTGCTTCGGCATCATATGCCCTTCCACCTACTATGGTATCATATGCAAACTTACCCAAGTTATAGATCATTTATGTATATTATATGCATATTATATGTATAGGCATTTGCTCAGTCCTGGGCATTCAGAGTCATATCACATCAAACAATGTCATGTCATCAAATCAGTAACTCCCCACTATTCTTAGAACTTGCTTATTTGTTGATTATAGTAAAACAGTAATATCATGCCTAGAACATCTTATCTCCTTTTCTCAGAGCAAACTGATCCTGGGTGGCAGTACTTGAGTTCATTCTTACAACATGTCCAATTTCATTTAGTGACTTGTTTCTACATGAATATCTGCATTCACCTTTTGCTATTTTTCCATATTAAAACAAAGAAATAATGTTCAGTTATTACCTTTATAAATGCATACCCAGCTCCATTGTCAGTGATGGTGAGACCCAAGGCATCCTCAGATTTCAAGACTTCCACTTCTTTTTTTGTTCCTTTTATATGTGCAAATATAAAATCCTCCAGGCCTATCTGCCCTCCTAATAGTTTGTCCATGTCAATTTTATGGGTATTCAGTGTGCAAAACAGAATCTGTTAATGAAAAAGGGAAAAAAAAATTAGTGGTCAAAAATTAAACAAACAGAGAATACACACTAAATGTAAAAAAATCTAACATATTACTGTACATATTTATTATACACAGTTTGTTTTTGGTTATCTTTTTGCATTAAGGAGAAAAAGGAAAAACAAATAATGTGGTATTTCTAAATAGTTCAAAGCAACAGCAAAATGCTCAGCCTCATTAAACATTCTTCCATCCATCCATTATCCAACCCACTATATCCTAACTATAGTATCACGGGGGTCTGCTAAAGCCAATCCCAGCCAACACAGGGCGCAAGACGGGTAACAAACCCTGGGCAGCGCACCAGCCCACCGCAGGGCACACACACACACCCAGCACACATTACGGACAATTTAGCAGCGCCAATGCACCTAACCTGCATGTCTTTGGACTGTGGGAGGAAACCGGAGTACCTGGAGGAAACCCACACAGACACGGGTAGAACATGCAAACTCCACGCAGGGAGGACCCGGGAAACGAACCCAGGTCTCCTAACTGCGAGGCAGCAGCGATACCACTGCGCCACCACGCCGCCCAGTAAACATTGCAAAATCCAAAAATGTAGCTTGAAACAGAAGCCCAAGGGAAGAAAGATTATCACTGCATTTCATATTTTTAAAAAGAAAAAAAAATGTAAATAAATGTTTTTCCTGTTAGTTCAATCTGTTCTAATCATTTCTGGTACCTATTAATGCCAATTTTATCATGGAACTCCTAAAGTTTGAAATCATAATAATTTGTGAGACTTTTTAGATCTTGTATATGATACTTTTAAATTCCCTTTCTGAAAATATTGCACAATAAGACGAAGTACAGTGAAATATATTCAAGCAATATATTCAAAATTTCAACTAGTTCTGATCAGTGTCCTTGTAGTTTAATGAAGCACAACTGACAAAAGGAGCTATACAGGCCGTTTGTAAAGGTTGTTTTCCACCAATGCTAGACAGAGAAAGTGAGAGACAGAAAAACAATGCAAGGTATTCTGTTTTTGTTAACACAGTTCTTTTACTGGCAAAGTGCAATAAAAGAAAATTGTCTGTTTGCTAAGATAATTTGAGTAGGAAATCAGCAGTGCAAGACAAGACTGCAAATTCAACAAACCACTTGACATATGCGACTAAACATATTCAACAATGAAAGCTGTACTTTGTGCTCGTTTATTAAACATAGTTGTGCTGTATGATATAAGTTTCGGTTTTTTAATGTCTGCTGTGGAAAGTTTGGACCCAGACACAAACAGGCAGACACAGAATGTCCCAAAACACATGTAGTTATTTACAGGCCACACCACAGTGCACAAAATAATAATAAAGCTCCTTTTCACTTTCTCTTCTGCCGCCTCCAACTCCTCCCTCACAAGCTCCGTCCTCTTCCACCCGACTCCGGCTCCCAAGTAGAGTGAGGCGGCCTTTTTTATACAGCACCCTGAAGTGGTCCAGGTGCTCCCCAATTAACATCCGGCAGCACTTCCGGGTGTGGTGGAAGTGCTGCATACCCAAATTCCGGAGCTGCCCAGGCATACCCTAGCGGTGGCCACGTCGCTCCACAGGGTTGAGCTCCCCGGGTCCATAGCCCCCATACAATCCAGGGTGGCTGCCCTCTTACATTCCAGGAAAGACACTACCCTTCTCCCGGTCCTTCCCTTCTTGCGGGGCAAGGTCCCTGGACTTCTGTCACACTACATACTAATTTAGTAGGTAATGAATGTTTGTAAATATCCTCTGTTTAACATTTTTTTCTTCTAGATTTTATAAGAAATAAGTGCAATAAAAAGATCCTCTGCCAGCTCACCACATTTGCATCCATGTTTAAATAGCATCAATGGTATGATTATCAACATGATTCCACCAGGTCTAAGCCAGAGATCACAGGGCAAGATTGTGATGAAGACCACTGGGGCTCACATATCTGTCTCCTATTCCTTTAGGTCTGTCACCATTCAGCCATAGAAAGAGCCACAATGCCACTCATCTCCACCCATCAAAACATCTCTGCCACATCATTCAACATTTAAAAGGACCCTAGAAAAGTAGGACAGGGTCTTCTCTTTATTGAAATATAGCATCTACACTATTTTATCTTCGTGATGATTATCAACAGGGTGTGCACACCCAACTAAATCATTTCATTAAATGATAGTTTTCTATTTGAATCTACAATTTGTTTTCATTGTCCCTGTGTTCTTTAATTACAATGATGGTTAATGTTTATTAACAAAGGTATCCTTTTTTAAATTTCAAATGTGCATCTGTATGAGCGTTAACTAGATGTCAGCTCATGCACGCAAGCTCGTCCCAACAACTAAAGACAAAATGAAAGAGA